>NW_026731917.1:525000-635000 GCF_028476545.2 Physella acuta | reverse complement strand
CCAGGTGCCGTCCTGTACTTTACTCCTATTGTGTCAAACACCAGACTGCACTGTTACAATACCCTGTAACAGTACAGTAACCCTGTTACCATGTAAACAATACTCAGTTACCCTGTAACAGTACAGTTACCCCGTAACAATACCTTGTTAACATGTAAACAATACTGTTACCCTGTAACAATACTCTATTACCCTGCAACAATACTGTTACCCTGTAACAATACTCAGTTACCCTGTAACACTACCTTGTTACTCTGTAACAATACTCCACTACCAGTCTAGCCTGACATTTTACTTGTATACAAACACGACTAACAGTACAATACTTCAGCTTAACCCCCCCCCCCTCCTTCCCCCTCACCTTTTGCGTTACCCTCCCCTCCCCCTTCAAGCTTTAACTGCCCTGAAGTTTTCCCTATGACCTATGTGTATGGAGAGATAGGTCAACTTTGCCGTGTACCGCGGCGACGTACTCCCCCCTCCCCCACCCTCCCCCAGCAGCCACACCTTGCCTACCCAATCCAATTTTTTTTTCCGTCACATTACCCCCACCCCCCACACTTTAACACCCCCACCCCCGGCCCCCTTACCTGGACCCTCCAAGCGGTTGGCAGACGACAAATATTTGTCTAGCCTATTCACTTTAATTCCACTATCCGAAGCGGCGAGCGAACTCTTCTGTCTTGGAGTGAAAAAAAAAGATTCGGTGACTAGCTCGAAAAAGTAAGTGACCTAGCGATGTGATCTTACATTTTTGTGGTTGATTTCTACGGGAATTCCTGGGATAATTATAGCACACTTCGATGATTGGCAAATCTACGTGAAGGATTTATTTATGGTAAGATTTTAATTATATCTTCTGATATACTCGTCTGCAAGACGAGTTAGTAATTCATTTAGGACAGGATATACTTGTTGTAGCGGTCGGAAAACTGGGATGTGTCGTCTGATAAGAGAGACTGTTTGAAATGTCCATGGAATGTAAGACCAACTACCATAGAGTATTAGTACTGGTAAGTTCAGACCTTTCGTTAATATAGGGTAGGTTGTGTTAGGTCAGACCTTTCGTTAATATAGGCTAGGTTGTGTTAGGTCAGACCTTTCGTTAATATAGGCTAGATTGTGTTAGGTCAGACATTTCGTTAATATAGGCTAGATTGTGTTAGGTCAGACCTTTCGTTAATATAGGCTACATTGTGTTAGGTCAGACCTTTCGTTAATATAGGCTAGTCGTTGTTAGGTCAGACCTTTCGTTAATATAGGCTACATTGTGTTAGGTCAGACCTTTCGTTAATATAGGTCAGAACTTTTTATAAACATGGTTAAATAGTCTTAGGTCACACCTTTTATAAACATAGCTAGATTGGTATTTTAAAAGTCCCTGTGTAGGCAAATTGTAAATCATTCAGACGGAAACAGTTAACCCACGATGTACATTTTCTCGCTGATTTTACAGTTTGAGAAATAAATATAAACACCGACATAGGCGGCTGAAATATAAAAAAAAAAACTGTCAACAATACTGTACTTACAGAAGCTGACACTTATAATAACTAGACCAAGTAACACTAACTAGACCAGGTAACACTAACTAGACCAGGTAACACTAACTAGACCAGGTGACACTAACTAGACCAGGTGACACTAACTAGACCAGGTAACACTAACTAGACCAGGTAACACTAACTAGACCAGGTAACACTATCTAGACCAATTAACTCTTTAAATCCCAGTTTTTCAGCGAGTAGACCTAATCCCCCCCCCCCCACAATACAGGCCCACTGTCTCGCACTACTCTACGTTCTGTTGGAGGCCTAAACTTAAAGCTGTGTTAGGCAACAAGGCCCTATAGCAGCATGTGCACATTATAGCACCTGTATGACTGGACATCACAGGACCTTTACAGGACCTATATGACTTGACATCACAAGAATTATATGACTTGACATCATAAGACCTATACAGGACCTATATGAATATGACTTGACATCACATGACCTTTATAGGACCTGAATGACTTGACATCACTGGATCTTTACAGGACCTGAATGACTTGACATCACAGGACCTTTATAGGACCTGAATGACTTGACATCACTGGATCTTTATAGGACCTGAATGACTTGACATCACAGGACCTTTACAGGACCTATATGACTTGACATCACAGGACCTTTACAGGACCTGAATGACTTGATTTAACAGGACCTGAATGACTTGACATCACAGGACCTTTACAGGACCTATATGACTTTACATCACAGGACCTTTACAGGACCTATGAATATGACTTGACATCACACAACCTATATGACTTGACATTCTTTACGATAGGGTACACAGTTGTCTATACCTATATACAGATTGTATGTGACTGTGCTGTTACAATATAGATGACTTTACGCATACCAGGTATTTGACTTAAAAAAACATAACCACCTATCTGTTCTACCAAAACTATCCTCCACCGCTACGTGAGGAAGTGACCTGGTCAAGTTGACACTTGTCAATTTAAAACTAGACACGGAAGTATATCACTAATTGCCAATTACTCATGGTAATTATCTAGCACGTGACTACCGTACATGAGAACAGACGATCAGTGAAATTTCATTCCGTAAACAGTGTTGACATAGTATGGTTGCGTAAGATCTTTTCTAGTAACAGTCAGGTCTATTTATGTATCGGGTTCTTTGATAGTACAAAGTTTTAAGGTTGGAGTGTGTTGGTACCACGCTTGTAAGGGTGTTACAGTAGTAGCCTAGATGGTGATGGTGGCACAGTAGTGGATGGTGGTGGTGGTGGTACAGTTGTACTATTCAATGTCAGACAGCCGAGTTACACTGAATTTGTGATGTCCTTACCGGAGGCAGAATGTGGGGAAGGGGCAGGGGGGCATTAACTGTCGCTGTCGCAGTGACGTATGTCAGGAATTTATGACCCAGAAAAATTCTCGCGGACTAAAGTGGACATGACCCAAATCAGGTACCCATTTAATGATGGCGGACCCGACTTAAGTCAGGTACCCACTGACGTGATTGGTGTGGGTTTAAATGTGGGGGCTGTGATGCGTGGCTACGTGTGGTTAGGGTGTGATGAGTGCGTGCGTGTGATTGGGGTGTGGAGTTAGTTCGATTGGGTATAGTGTGTATATGTGTGGTGGGGTGGGGTGATAACTCCCCTCACACCACCCACACCCAACAGTTCAAGACCGTCCCACATGAAAGACCGTCCCACCCCCACCCCAAACGTACAAGACCGTCCCACCCCCACCACCCCCACCCCAAACGTACAAGACCGTCCCACCCCCACCACCCCCACCCCAAACGTACAAGACCGTCCCACCCTACCACCCCCCACCCCAACAAGACCGCTCCCCCACCACCCCACCCCAAACGTACAAGACCGTCCCACCCTACCACCCCCATCCCAACAAGACCGCTCCCCCCACCACCCCCACCCCAACCAACAAGACCGCTCCCCCCCACCACCCCCACCCCAAACGTACAAGACCGTTCCACCCTACCACCCCCACAAGACCGTCCCACCCCCACCACCCTCACCCAAAACATACAAGACCGCTCCCCCACCACCCCCACCCCAACAAGACCGTCCCACCACCCCCACCCCAAACGTACAAGACCGCTCCCACCCCACCACCCCCACCCCAACAAGACCGCCCCACCCCACCACCCTCACCCCAACAAGACCACCCCCCCCCCCCCAACACGTCTATCCTGCCACATCAAAGTTCGATATCACACGCAGGTGCAGCTAATTAACATTTTCATTCTCGCATCTGATTACCATGCATCTGATTAGCATGCGCGACAGTCATTAGCATATCCCGGACAATTCCATCAAAGAAACATGGACTGGAATGTTTACAAACACTTGGCCTGTACACATTTTAAAACATTATTAACATGAGGCGGGAAGGTAAAGGGGGGGGGGGTGGTTGGAAATCTTGTGACCTTGTAATCTTGGTTCCCAAGTTTTGACTTTTTCTTTTTATCCTTATCAGAACTTTTCGATAAACACGTGACCCCCGCCGACCCCCCCCTCCCACCCTGACCTAACTAAGGTCACGTCACATTGAATCCGTCAAACCTCTATGGCCACCCGTTAAATCAGATCACATTAACCGTAACCCAGCTGTAACCTTATGACGAGTGCATCGCTCAAGTGAAACATCCATAAATGTACTTGACCCCAAAGTTTTGCGCGCACATGGAATATTTTCTGATGACCTGGCAGTGGCGTAGCTACCGTAAAGCTAGCGTAAGCAAGGCATAGGGGCCCAAGGCAAATAGGGGCCCTTTTTCGAAAGTTTGAGGGGGGGGGGGGGGTGCACATCGAAATTCTGAGGGGGGGTGCAAATCGAGAGTCTGAGGGGGGGGGGGGTGCAAATCGAAAGTTTGTCCCCGGTCGCCGGGAGGGTCGCTACGCCTCTGAGGGGCCCACTAACACTTTTTGCATAGGGGCCCAAAAATCCTAGCTACGCCACTGTGACCTGGAAAAGATGTTAGAGGGGGGGGGGTTGAATTTTCACTTGACAAAATTTCAACTTGTCACTTGAGAAACTTGACATATCTTATCGTGTCTGTCTCCAAAGTGTCGAACTTAATGTCTAGATAAAAACGGACATTACTCAATATATCATTATATAACAGCTACCTGCATACGGACATTACTCAATATATCATTACATCACAGCTACCTACATACGGACATTACTCAATATATCATTATATCACAGCTACCTGCATACGGACATTACTCAATATATCATTATATCACAGCTACCTGCATACGGACATTACTCAATATATCATTACATCACAGCTACCTGCATACGGACATTACTCAATATATCATTACATCACAGCTACCTGCATACGGACATTACTCAATATATCATTACATCACAGCTACCTACATACGGACATTACTCAATATATCATTATATCACAGCTACCTGCATACGGACATTACTCAATATATCATTATATTCATTATATAACAACTACCTGCATACAATATCAGCTATTGATATTACATCACAGCTACAGGCATTACATATCAGATACAGACATTACATAACAGATACAGACATTACATAACAGCTACAGACATTACATAACAGCTACAGACATTACATAACAGCTACAGACATTACATCACAGCTACAGACATTACATCACAGCTACAGGCATTACATAACAGCTTCAGACATTACATCACAGCTACAGGCATTACATAACAGCTACAGGCATTACATAACAGCTACAGACATTACATAGCAACCGCAGGCATTACATAACGACATACACGTTATTAGTTATATGTTATAACGACTGTAGAATAGGAACTTGAGAAAAAAATTGTCTCAGATAAAAAATCAACTTGAGATATGCGATTGATGCTGCTAGAATGTGACCCTAAGTTTTACTAGATGAGTCTGTCTCCACAATTTTTTCGCCACAGCCCACCCACCATTTCAGCCACTTTATTTTGCTGGGACAAGTGTTTTCTTCCACCCCAGCCACCCCACCTAGAGACAAAGACAGCCTCAAACCTTTGTCCCCATCAACAATCGTCTCTGTGAGAATCCTAGTAGATCTGTGTAGGTGTCTTTACACTAGGATGCTTAGCACCGTCCCAATCAGTTGACGCGAGCACCCCCCCCCCTTCCCACAATCAACCGCTCCTCTATTTTAACCCGGAAGTTAGCATCCCTCACCAAATGCCCCACCCCTCTCCCAACACACACACACACTCACACGACAGAAGACAGTCGCTGTATGATGTATACAAAGAGACACAAAGAGGCGACAACTCATAACAGTGTCTCCCTTCTGTTTTACGCAGTTATCTTCTCCTACTGTCAACTCGGCACTGTGTTTATGTAACTCCGCATGTTCAAAAGTTTTTAGTTTTTTTTATGAATTGTTCCAGAAAAAATGTCGTTACGCGCACTTTTCATCTTTCAGTTTTGTTCTGGAGTGGACATGTTATTCTACAAATCACGAAATAGGATTTATTTTAGAAAAATATGTACTTTATCCAGTGTGAGCGACCCCCCCCCCCCCCCCCCCCCCGGCGAAATTTGCAGACATGGAGAAACATTTCTTGAAGAAACACTGATTATTACTTTCCATTCCGGTGATCACAAGGGAATAGTTGTATTGGTGTCTGCTCTCTAAAGTCGAATAACTTTACCTAAACCAACTCTCCCCCCCCTCCCCCTCCCCATTGTTTGACCTCCGTCAGAGCTAGCGTATACCTATTGTTTCACTAATCCCATTCATAGACGGCAGTGTATATGTAGTGTAGGTGTGGGGCTATATATGTGTGATTGTGGGGCTGTGTGGGGTATTTTTCCACAACTTTGAACCGACAATGAGATTCACAATCGAACTGATTTGAAAATGTCTAAATAGGCTATCTGCTTCCCCGTACATATTGGCCATCAAATTCACAATCCGAACTAACTTTCTGTTGTATCAACTTCCGAACTATGTGCGAACTATCAATGCAATAAGATAGACAGAACTAGATCTAGTTCGTTATTCTGGTGACGACTTCTGCTACCATTCAGGATGTACTGAGTTGACCCCTCGAACATTCCGGGATAAAAAACCTGGACATACACCCGGACTAACTTATCATCCGACTTACTCATGTAAACACGCCATTTATAGGAACTGTCTTTACACTTACATCATGGTCACTGATACTCCCCTGACTGCCAATTACCTCCCTTCATTTTGTCTCTTGTTTTATGGCAGTGGTGTCCCTCAGCCCCGCCCCACAACAATTTTCTCACATATTTCCTACCAGTCGCCTTCTCTTGTTTTCTCTGAGTTATGTCCCCGTTTTTTTTCCAACCAATTACCTCCTCTTGTTATACCTCCACATTTTTTACCATTCCCTCCCTTTTATTTCTATGAGTTATGCCCCCATTTCTACCAGTTATCCCCTTTGTTTTCTGACGATTATTTCCCCATACCCAGCCCATGTCGGTTATCTGCCCATGTCCAGACTACCACATTGAAACAGTAATGTACTAAAGCAACAGCTATCAATAGGTGACCCCCCCCCCCCCACCTCGTCTGGCACAGACCCACGGGGTGTTAAACAAGTTCCGGTTAGCCCCCCTATATCAGCTGATCCTGCATTGTTTACAACGGCAGTCGCGACCAAAAAAAAATCTGATAATTAGTCAAACACTCCTCAATGTTTGCTAACTCTTGAAGAAAATTCTTTGGTCCAACTTCCCTCCCCCCACCCCATACACCCACAGATTATCCGCAACTCTAGGTTTTATGGGGCTGATTGGAAGTGGGGTGGGGGGGGGGGGGGCTAGAGCCAATGGATCTTGTTGACATGTCGAGGATATTACTGTTTCAGCCTAAACCCTGGTCCTCATTTGTGTCCCAGATATGTCCCTTAACTTGACCGAAACCATGGTCATTATAGAACGATGACCTACAGACCCTCTTCCTGACTCCCCTGTAGTGTTACACTGACCCAGCTACCATCGAACCAAAATCTAAACTAGACGAAAATCTTCTTGTCAACTACTTTATAAAAAACCGAAGTTTAAATCAAACAAATATGTTGGCAACCGTCACCTCCCTTCTCCTCTTTCTACCTCGCAATACCTGTTTTACTACACTTGTCATTCAAGAAACTGCACGTGTGCTGTAGCCTACCTGTTCAAAAACAACAAATCCCAAGTTCAGTCACTCCACCTCTAAATTACGTCCCCGCTAGCAATCCGTGCTAGTTATCTCCCATTGAGTCAGTGCTGCGCTAGACATAGCACAATAGCTGGGCTCGTTATGTAGACACACACACTTCGCATAACTCGGCCAACAGCCCGCCTACGACAGCCAGAGTTATCTCAGCTTCGCTCCCAAGTGCCCGGTGTTTACGTTCAAATTTTCGTACACCACCCGTCTGTTTGAGCAACTCTAGCAGACGACAGGAGTTTTCTATGGTCCGTCTAGTCTAGACAATGCTATGTCCTTGAAGCCGTGTGTTCAACGTCTTGTCACGAAAGTGGAAAATGTTCTGCTTTTGCTCTTTAAATTTGTAAGTATGACGATTTTTTTTCCATTTTTTTGGCGACGAATAATCACAAAATCTTCCAGTGTTCCTTTGTCTTTAATTATTGTATTTCTTCTTCTAAATACCGCAATGTTACAGCCCTATTTCTAAAGTAAATGCGACATTCTATCCTACACTCCTGTTAGGCCTATCTTTATATTAGAGATACTCACTAATTTTAAATTTCGTTATTTTTCGATTTAAACATTACCAATGGAAACTAGAGATCAATCTCTAATCAATCAAATACTTAATTTGTTGAAAATAAACTCATTTGGAGCTTAATTACTGATTTTTATTAATTGGCCACTCCAAGCATTGCAAGCCAAATAATCCGTGACAACCAGATCGCCATTACTTTTCTGAAGAGACGAACTCTGCAGGGTTGACCTTGCAGCTGATTTGATTTTAGCAGAATATGCACAGTACATTTGATTTTATTACCACATTTCTATTCGTATGGACACTGTCTTCGTCAGAATAAAAAATCACATAATGGAATTAGATCTAGATCTAGAATTTTTAAATATTTTTATTTAATTTTTTTTAAATGGAAGGGTGTTTAAAAAGGAAAACTAAATTCAAATTAATGAACAACATGTTCAAGAATATATAGTATAGATCTAATCTTTTTAAAGATATTCAATCCCATGCATGTTTTATTAACTAGTGTAAGTGTTTTAGCAATGCTTAATTAGGGCAATTCATAAAATATAGCGATGTCATTGTAAAATTAATCTAACCCTCTTCTCTCACTTCACTTGGGACAGGTGTGTTATTTACAAAGTTTTGTCTATGCTCAGTTTAAAATGTAAAGATTTGTAAGTATTTGATTTATTTTAAAAAACACTGCAATAGCATAGCATTCAAATTCATCAAGTTAGCGAGAAATACATTCTAAACAGCGTCACGGGCAGTGCGCGTGACAGACATCTCGCTCGCTTAGTTTTGTCAACCAGAAAAGTTAGCCTATCAAATACAATTAATTAGGCCTATAAAATAAAAATAGGCCAATCGCATTAAAATGATCGCCTGTGAGCGAAGATATATGCAAATTACAAACATCGCTAGCCCGCCTGCGTTCTTTTGTCAACCAGCGAGAGAAAACTCACAGCACAGTGTGCGCATGCGCTAAATCTATTCCAAGTACTTTGTTATCCCAAGTTATAGGCCCTAATTAGTATTATAGGTCTAGATTAATATAAAGTTCAAATTAAATGTATTTAATTAAGATGTGTGTCTATTTGATTTTTCAAATGTCAGCGCATAAAAATTAATCACCCGAGAGCGAGAATTAGGCCTATGCCTATGCATTCCAAACATCGACACAGGCCAAGTGTGACACACGACTCGCTCGCTCGCGCTGGTTTGTCAGCGCGAGAGGCATCGCCCGCCACAACGCCGCCGGCACAGCACACACATGTCCTAGTCCATGCGTACTTGGTTTACTAAGTACTAATTAGTAATGTAAACCTAGACTCAACGCTAAAATCATTTAATTTATCAGGCCTCTAAAATCTTAATAATATATAATAAAATATATAAATATCAGTGGCGTAGCGAGGTCGGGTGTTACCCGGTGCGGCACTTAATGGTGTCACCCCCCCAGAGGCGTAGCGACCCTTCCCGGGGACAAATTTTCGATTAGCACCCCCCCCCCTCAAACTTTCGATTTGCATCCCCCCTCAAGTTTTTCCCTATATATTTTGCTATTTTTTGCCTTGGTGTCACCCCCCCCCCTAAATGGTGTCACCCGGTGCGGTCCGCACCCCCGCCCCCTCGCTACGCCCCTGATAAATATATTTATATAATATAAACATTACTAAGCCTAATAAATGTATCAACGAAGACCAGTGAAAATAATATTATAATTAACCTAATTAAAATTTATGAAATCAATAAGAATTAAGACAAATTAATTAAGCTATAACAAATTTGAAAACAAATAATTAGGCCTAAATAAGCACACAAAGACCAACGCTCACTACAAATTCCAGGGATCAACACAAAATTTAAAAAAAAACAACAGATCGTTGTGGTTTAAGGCTAAGGGCTTTTAGAGTCTTAGTAAAATCCAAAAGCCAGGTGAAATATCCATAATTAGGCTTAATTAGTCTAATTACGCTAGCAAAATAAGCTGAAAAAGAGTGTCAAGTGAAAAGAATACAATTATATAATATATAAGCAGCGAGAGGATACTACTGTACAGCTTCCGTAACAATAGCGATGACGTCACAATAAAAAATTACGTGCTTTCAGTGACCTTTTTTGGCTGCCGATTTCTTAAAATGGATTCAAAATAATTACAATATTTTTTCACTAAACGATCAATCTAATAATACTCTACCTTACAGTGCCATTTAGACACGTAACAGTCCTTTATTTAAAGTTTTTAAACAACTCAAACTATACCCATGTTTCCGCTTGACCTCCATGGTCGGAAGCAAATTTAAAAAAAAAAAATCTGCCAAAAATAGCTTTGTCATCTTCAGATAGCTTAAAATACGCGAAAAAAACGCCATTTTTCGCGTGATAATTATTTTTAAACTTAATGTTAAGGTGGTCTCTCGAACAAAGCAGAAAAAATTGCCCAATCGTATGCCCAGGTGAGGTAGCCATGTTCTGGTTAGCAACCAAGGACGCTTTAAAGTTAGTGAGCCTCGCTACTTTATATCCGTTGTTGTTAGTACAGCTGATTAAAAACTCTGATAGCGCTACAACGAATCAATCTAAATCATGTGTGATGTGCTATCAGTTGTTAAGTCAGTCTTCCCATCACCCCCCGCGATGTCTATAATTAAACTTATCGGCTAGCCATATTAAACCACAGGGTAAACTCTCCCTACTGTGTAATCATCGGGCCTTCATTAATGTCAAGGTCGTGATGTCGTCACGGTAGTCTGACACGGCTGAGTTGTTGTGACGGCCCCCGCTAGTCCGCCACCCGTGTAGGGTGCGTCGTGTTGACTGTGTGCCGGCAGGAGTGTCACCTGTTTTTCTCGCGACCTGTTGATCCGTTAGGATGGAATTCGCCGTGGAAATTACATAACTGTGACTCGTAGAACTCGATGAATTAAAACAGCATGAAGCCAGAGCTGGTCCTGAGGCGGGTAAGCAATATGGTTTTATCCTCTTCGGTTTTTTTTTTAATTTGGTTAAATAAAATAAAAAAAGTATGTCAACCCCTTTTTAGTTTCAAATTCGGTCACGGATTCACCGTATGATCAACACGCCTTAAGTAGATCTAGCAGTGCTTTACTTGTTGTTTTTGTTTAGAAACTTTGTTGAAACATAATGTGAGATACTGAGGGGTTAGGAAATCTTCTATCTCTTTACTAGCTTCGGCTGATTTTACGGTCTTAAAACGATAAATTACCAGCGTTTCATTGTCAATTAATTAACCGTACTCACATATATTTAATTATGCTGTTGGTTAAATATTGTTGTTGGTCTTAATGGGGTCATCCATAAAGTACGTCACAACCTGGCGGATGGGGGGGGGGGGTCTGAGTCTGTGTGTTACGAGTGACGTGACATTTGTTTTGAATTTCTCTGAGAACAAAATTGATTAAAATATGTTAATTTGTTTTAGAAGTAACGATGAATTTCTCATACTAGTGTCACATAATGTCAAGATAATAGAATCTTCTTAGAAAGGGGGTGTTAGATTACTGGTAGCTGATTACACATGTCAATGCTAACCCTGTCCCTAACACTAGTCCTACCATACGTCTAACCATAATTTCCAATCATAAAACTAGACAAGATTACAACCTATTTTTTGGAAGAGTCTATTATAGGACATCGGTATCCTTAAATCACCCAAAGTGATTTGTGACGTCACAGAAGTTCTGGCTTTGTTTGATGAGATGTGACGTCAGAAGCATAGGATCAGGTCCTAAGTTTATGACTGACGTTAGTTAAGGATGATCCCTACGGGTCAAGTCCTAAGTTTGTGAATGACCATAAGCTAAGAATGACCACAGGGGGTCAGATCCTAAGTTTGTGAATGACCATTAGCTAAGAATGACCACAGGGGGTCAGGTCCTAAGTTTGTGACTGACGTAATTTAAATTGTATTTATCAATTTTAACTGTACGATAAGGGCTGTAGATCAATGAAACTTCAGATAGCCTGTCCTTTGCTTTTTCCTGTTTAAATTTTAAATCCAGTCCAGGTAAAATTTTAAATCCAGTCCAGGTAAAATTTCAATAGAGTCCAGGTAATTGTTGAAAAGACTTCCTCCACCTAACCAAATTCAAGTCACGTGCCGCTATAAACGTCTGCCACTCTCCAACAATAGCTGACGTAGTGACACGTCCCGTACACCCCCCCCCCCCCCCCCCCGGGCCAACAAAACAAAAGATATTTTCATATTAGTCAATGTTGATCTCATAACAGGTTGCCAATACGTTAAAATATTTTTTCCACAACTTGTTAAAAATATTAAATTATTTTTGACATTTTAACTTTATTTAATGTTCGATTGTTCTTGACAACTTGTTAAAATATTACATTGTTTTGTGCCACTCGTTTAGTAATTTTAACCAACTCGTTTCAATGTAGCAGATAGTTTTAGGCAGGTCGGTTAAATGTAGTTCAGACAACGCCCACCTCAACAAAATTTCCAAAGTGGCTACGTCTGAGTGACTAGCCACCACCCCACTGAAGGTCTTTCTTCTTAGTCAGCCAGTTCTACATTTTGTCCGTCTGCGAAAATTATATTTTTTAGTTTTAATTTCGTTTAACAGCAGAAATGTCATAAGTGATTTCAATCTGAGCCCCCATTCTCGTACAAAAAATGCATACACCCCTCGACCCTACAGGCACATAGATCCACGACCCACAAAATGTCCACATCTCTAAAGAAAATTAACATATTTCAGTTTGAAAATGTAAATACAAACTAGATCTAAATACCAAGTGACATTCCCCCCCCCCCCCTCCCATCACCTAAACTTTTTTTTTTTGCTCCTTCGCAAATATGAACCTTTGAAACCCTATGCGCGAGGCGTCACTTTTATGACGCCCCCCCCCCCCCCACCCACCCAATTAACACTGTGGTGATATGAACACCGTGTATTCACATCCATACCAACAGCGTGTACACCATCACTCAAGCACTACTTGACCAACAGTCCCAAACCTGACCATAAACAAACCCTGACCTTAGTTAAACTCCAAGAGTAACCCAAAAAGTTGGATGTGAAAAAAAAAACGAAACAATACTCAGTAACCAAACTGCGTGTTAGTTGAGGTCGCCATACGCAGCAGATGGGTCGTCTGAGTTGATTTCACTCCCAGTCCTCGGCTTGTGCACAGGAAACCGAAACTCAGAAAGTCGTCTGCCGAGCCAAGTGGACATCAGACGATACAGCTGAAGCTTTGTGCATCATCTGTGTAGTCTGACACCCCCCCCCCATTCCCCCTTTCTGCATATATTAAACTAAGCTTTAAAGCTACCCATTGAAAAACAACTAAATTTTTTTTTATTCTTATATGATGTGACGTCACAAGTTCAAAGGTCACGAAAGTTTATTTGTTGCTTTTTATGAAAGTAATTTATTTGTACTTCCGCTTGTTTTTTCCGATTACAATATACGTGGGTTGTCGGCCTTAAAAGCTCGCATATTTGGTGATATTCTGTGTGTAGTAGGCAACCTATGTCAATAATTTTTTGCTTACATTTTTACAGTATTTGTCTTATTTCTTGATAGGTGTTTAAATAAGTTAAACTAGATTTGCGTTTCGCGGTACATAATTGTATAATTGACTCTGTATCTATTTTGTTAATAATTTCATTTTAGATTTCATATTGTTTGATATCCCGACATCATAATTGCCTAAGTGTGATGTATACGGATATTTAAAAACTTTTTAAAATGTAAAATGTGTTATATGGCACTCCTTGTGTATTTGTTGTTCTACCATATAGACTCAAGTTTTACTCACTAAATCGCACACTGTGACAGTATATATTAACGGGTATCTCCCTTTCCAAACTGGGTAAATATTAAGTTTAGTCTGTTCCGCTTTAACTCGAGAAAGTAAAATTCAACAGGTCGTTGAAATGGACAAACAAGGCCTCATTAACATAAAAACAATAAATATCACGTGTTATGACGCTATGGGATTCCGCATCAAACACGAACCTTGTTTAAAAAAAATAATCGAGGATGGTCGGAATAGAAGTGAATAATGATGAAGTGGGCAGTTGGCCACACAGATGTTTTTAAAACATGACGAGATGATTTTCGTGTAATCCTGTCGTACACAGCAAACTGGACGTGGAAAAAATAAGCAGTTTAGTAGATACTGCTTTGTTGTAGTCAGTAGTGTATTAGGTCTAGTATAATAGCTTTGTTGTAGCGTATTAGGTAGTTTGTTCTAGTATAATAGTTTTGTTGTAGTGTATTAGGTAGTTTGTTCTAGTATAATAGTTTTGTTGTATTGTATTAGGTAGTTTGGTTTCCTATAATAGTTTGCTGTAGTATATTAGTTTTGTTGTAGTGTATTAGTTTTGTTGTAGTATATTAGTTTTAGTGTAGTTTTATTGTATTGTATTAGTTTTATTGTAGTATATTAGTTTTGTTGTAGTATATAAGTTTCGTTGTAGTATATTAGTTTCGTTGTAGTGTATTAGTTTTATTGTAGTATATTAGTTTTATTGTAGTATATTAGTTTTGTTGTAGTATATTAGTTTTGTTGTAGTGTATTAGTTTCGTTGTAGTGTATTAGTTTCGTTGTAGTGTATTAGTTTCGTTGTAGTGTATTAGTTTTGTTGTAGTGTATTAGTTTTAAAAATATCGACGTCAGACTAACATACTCACACCGGCACACTGGCCTCTTAAATGTTAGCCATATGAAATTTGCCTGATGATAAATAACGCATACGACGTAATTTTGTTCTGACGTTTTTAAAATATGATTTGAACTGTTGCTGTCATCGATCAAACCAATGTTGATGTAGTGAATTCAGTAGATACAATATGGCAGAAACCGGACTTTTTTAAAATTTCTGAACTTTTAGCGTACTTTTACTGAATTTAACGAAAGAAATGTGAAAATCGACATTTTATTCGTGAGTTGAAACTGAATTTAACTAAAGAATTGTGAAACTAGACATGTATAAACTTTAAAAAACAGAAGAAATACGAAAATACGCATTTAATTCGTGAGTTGGAACTGAATTTAACTAAATAATAGACATTTATTCGTCAGTTGGAACTGAATTTAACAAAAGAATTGTGAAAATAGCCGTTTATTCGAGTGAGTAGTGACTCAAAGTGGACAAAGGATTGTTGAGTACAGCTCACATCTCGGGATATCCGGTCGTGTGACCAAACTCACTGTGATAGTGTCACTTTACTTGTGACAGTGACAGATAACTTGTGTCAGTGATAGTTTCAGATAAATTGTTACAGTGTCAGATAACACGTGACATTGTCAGATAACTTGTGTCAGTGATAGTTTCAGATAAATTGTGACAGTGTCAGATAACTCGTGTCAGTGTCATATATCTCGTGTCATTGACAGTGTCAGATAACTCGTGACAGTGTCAGATAACTTGTGACAGTGTCAGATAACTTGTGTCAGTGACAGTGTCAGAAAACTTGTGACAGTGTCAGATAACTTGTGTCAGAAAACTTGTGACAGTGTCAGATAACTCGTGACAGTGTCAGATAACTTGTGTCAGAAAACTTGTGACAGTGTCAGTGTCAGATAACTTGTGTCAGTGACAGTGTCAGATAACATGTGACAGTGACAGTGTCAGATAACATGTGACAGTGTCAGATAACTTGTGTCAGTGTCAGATAACTCGTGACAGTGTCAGATAACTTGTGTCAGTGTCAGATAACTCGTGACAGTGTCAGATAACTTGTGTCAGAAAACTCGTGACAGTTACAGATAACTCGTGACAGTGTCAGATAACTTGTGTCAGAAAACTTGTGACAGTGTCAGAAAACTTTTGTCAGTGTCAGATAACTTGTGACAGTGACAGTGTCAGAAAACTTGTGACAGTGTCAGAAAATTTGTGACAGTGTCAGATAACTTGTGTCAGTGACAGTGTCAGAAAACTTGTGACAGTGTCAGATAACTTGTGTCAGTGACAGTGTCAGATAACTTGTGACAGTGTCAGATAACTTGTGTCAGTGTCAGATAACTCGTGACAGTGTCAGATAACTTGTGTCAGTGACAGTGTCAGATAACTTGTGACAGTGTCAGATAACTTGTGTTAGTGTCAGATAACTTGTGACAGTGTCAGATAACTTGTGTCAGTGACAGTGTCAGATAACTCGTGACAGTGTCAGATAACTTGTGTCAGTGTCAGATAACTCGTGACAGTGTCAGATAACTTGTGTCAGTGACAGTGACAGTGTCAGATAACTCGTGACAGTGTCAGAAAACTTGTGACAGTGTCAGATAACTTGTGACAGTGTCAGAAAACTTGTGTCAGTGTCAGATAACTTGTGTCAGTGACAGTGTCAGATAACTCGTGACAGTGTCAGATAACTTGTGACAGTGTCAGATAACTTGTGTCAGTGACAGTGTCAGATAACTCGTGACAGTGACATTGTCAGATAACTCGTGACAGTGTCAGATAACTCGTGACAGTGTCAGATAACTCGTGTCAGTGACATTGTCAGATAACTCGTGACAGTGTCAGATAACTCGTGTCAGTGACAGTGTCAGATAACTCGTGACAGTGTCATTGTCAGATAACTCGTGACAGTGTCATTGTCAGATAACTCGTGACAGTGTCAGATAACTCGTGTCAGTGACAGTGTCAGATAACTTGTGACAGTGTCAGATAACTCGTGACAGTGTCAGATAACTTGTGACAGTGTCAGATAACTCGTGACAGTGACATTGTCAGATAACTCGTGACAGTGTCAGATAACTCGTGTCAGTGACAGTGTCAGATAACTTGTGACAGTGTCAGATAACTCGTGACAGTGTCAGATAACTTGTGACAGTGTCAGATAACTCGTGTCAGTGACAGTGTCAGATAACTCGTGTCATCGACAGATAACTCGTGACAGTGACAGATAACTTTTGACAGTATCAGATAACTCTTGTAGTTTTCATGATCCACTCCAGGTATAGAACTCCGGCTTCGGCCACCCTAAGAAAGGTGTGTTGCTATTTTAATTATTTAATTACTCGTCCATAAACATTAGCTCACGTGACCTACCACCTAATGATTATTGTCTTCATTAACGCACGTCATGCATTCACAATCAACCCAACCACCCCACCACATGTACACAAAGAGAACAACCGAAACCATCGGCCATTCTTTTTTTCATATCTTTCCTCTTTCCGCCTCGTATTATTTAACAATCCATCCACAGAAGTGGTTCTTAACCTTTTTACAAGCTTTTATTTAACTCACTTCCTCTGTCTGTCTGTCTAGAGTCTAGACGGAAACGCAGGAGTGAAAATTCGGACAGTTCTACTTGACCGATACGATTCACATTTGACACGTGGGTCAAGACATGAAGACAATGCAATCTGAAACTAAATTTGACTTAATTGGATGCCTAATTAATTTTTTATGAATTAATTAAAATTTGGACCGAATTAGTAGGCATGTCTAGCCAACCACACCACACGCGTCATCAATAGCTGCGCCATCACGACCACGTAATGGCTGCGTTCAAAAACCATTGCGCGCCTACTGAACGTGATATTCAGTAGGCGCGCAATGGTTTTTAGTCATGTAACTCTATTGTAGATAAAACATGTAAAGTACTGAAAAAAAATTCATAAAAAACGTTTTAATAACAAGCTTTTATGTAATGATGCACTAAAAAGTAGAAAATAAATTATAGACTACTATTTAAATAACTATAAAGAAAAGCGTGGGTGTCTTCCTTAACATTAGTAAAGGTATCCAATAGATACTAAAGTGACCCACGCTTTTCTTTATAGTTATTTAAATAGTAGTCTATAATTTATTTTCTACTTTTTAGTGCATCATTACATAAAAGCTTGTTATTAAAACGTTTTTTATGAATTTTTTACAAGCTTTTATTTAACTCACTTCCTCTGTCTGTCTGTCTAGACGGAAACGCAGGAGTGAAAATTCGGACAGTTCTACTTGACCGATACGATTCACAGTTGGCACGTGGGTCAAGACATGAAGACAATGCAATCTGAAACTAAATTTGACTTAATTGGATGCCTAATTAATTTTTTATGATTTAATTAAAATTTGGACTGAATTAGTAGGCATGTCTAGCCAACCACACAACACGCGTCATCAATAGCTGCGCCATCACGACCACGTGATGGCTGCGTTCAAAAACCATTGCGCGCCTACTGAACGTGATATTCAGTAGGCGCGCAATGGTTTTTAGTCATGTAACTCTATTGTAGATAAAACATGTAAAGTACTGAAAAAAAATTCATAAAAAACGTTTTAATAACAAGCTTTTATGTAATGATGCACTAAAAAGTAGAAAATAAATTATAGACTACTATTTAAATAACTATAAAGAAAAGCGTGGGTGTCTTCCTTAACATTAGTAAAGGTATCCAATAGATACTAAAGTGACCCACGCTTTTCTTTATAGTTATTTAAATAGTAGTCTATAATTTATTTTCTACTTTTTAGTGCATCATTACATAAAAGCTTGTTATTAAAACGTTTTTTATGAATTTTTTACAAGCTTTTATTTAACTCACTTCCTCTGTCTGTCTGTCTAGACGGAAACGCAGGAGTGAAAATTCGGACAGTTCTACTTGACCGATACGATTCACAGTTGGCACGTGGGTCAAGACATGAAGACAATGCAATCTGAAACTAAATTTGACTTAATTGGATGCCTAATTAATTTTTTATGATTTAATTAAAATTTGGACTGAATTAGTAGGCATGTCTAGCCAACCACACAACACGCGTCATCAATAGCTGCGCCATCACGACCACGTGATGGCTGCGTTCAAAAACCATTGCGCGCCTACTGAACGTGATATTCAGTAGGCGCGCAATGGTTTTTAGTCATGTAACTCTATTGTAGATAAAACATGTAAAGTACTGAAAAAAAATTCATAAAAAACGTTTTAATAACAAGCTTTTATGTAATGATGCACTAAAAAGTAGAAAATAAATTATAGACTACTATTTAAATAACTATAAAGAAAAGCGTGGGTGTCTTCCTTAACATTAGTAAAGGTATCCAATAGATACTATAGTGACCCACGCTTTTCTTTATAGTTATTTAAATAGTAGTCTATAATTTATTTTCTACTTTTTAGTGCATCATTACATAAAAGCTTGTTATTAAAACGTTTTTTATGAATTTTTTTTAGAGTTAACGAACCCCACTAGTTTTGATGCGCATACACCGAACCATTCTTACTAGTCCTATCGGCCGTACTGACAAAATCCGATCGCCAGACTTTTGAGTCGGGTTTGTGTCTTGACCCCCGGCGAACCCCTGATACTGACTAACCGAACCTCTGGGGTTCGATCGAACCCAGATTAAGAACCACTGATATGTAGGATAGCCACTCCCGCCTCGCTAGCTAGCTTGCTGCTACTCTAGTGCTGGTGACATTATAGTCTTAAGTGTCAAACACAGTGACCTTACGTTTTTTAAAGTTTTTTTTATCTCCCTACCTCCTCACCATCGCCACACGATGACAGACCCCCACCCCCACCACACCCCAAAAATTACATCACACCATCACACCTATGCCTACAACCCTCCCCCCCCCCCCCCCCCCCCCAAAAAAAATCGAATTTATTAATTTTTTTTAGAAACATCAATTTAATTTTCTAAAATAGTTTCTGAGCTTGGTCAACATTAAGCAGAGCATCTATCAATCAATTTTTTTTTATTACAACTTAAAAAAAAATAACTTCTAAAATTCAGTGTCTAAACTTTTTAAAATGCAAAAGTGTTTCATCACCACACCACAGACAAAATTGTACGACGGAACTTTCCGGATCCATAATAAAAAAAAAAAACCACTCACTGACTCTTTCTTGTTATGGTTCCCAATAATATGGTCCCTGACCATTTTACTATGGATTGTTTTCTCGGGGGTTTATGTTGTGTTATCACCGCTGACCCCATTGTTTAGGCCACTTAATTGACATCAATCTGCGACCTACCTATTCCCCTGCACCTATATAAACATTCTAGATTTATCTGTAACAACATTGTAGCTATATCTGTAACAATATTGTAGATATATCTGTAACAGTATTGTATCATAAACTATAACAATACTGTAGATTTATCTGTAACAATATATCTATATCTGTAACAATATTGTACCATAATCTCATTAATCTGTAGCAATATTGTATCTATATCTGTTACAATATTTTACCCTAATTTTAATAGTATTTTACCGTAATTTGTAACAGTATTTTACCGTAATTTGTAACAATATTGTAGATATATCTGTAACTATTTTTCACAATTTCGAAACTTTTAGCTATTTCTTTACAAATATTGTACAAAATCTAAACCTTCTAGCTAATTTGTAACAATACTCATTGTTCATGAATTGCTAGTCTATAATTATAAAGGCGACCAACCGTTCTTTGTCTGACCTATTGACCTTCAGACCGTTAACAAGAAAATATATATGTTGGTGTTATGTCAGCGTTCATTTTATTCACATGTTACAATACGCTATTTATCTTGATTAACATTTTACACATCCAGATTTTCTTGATTCACATTTTACAATTTCCATCTTTTCTTGATTCACATTTCACAATATCCAGATTTTCTTGATTCACATTTTACAATATCCAGTTTTTCTTGATTAACATTTTACATTACAAGCTTTTATTTAACTCACTTCCTCTGTCTGTCTGTCTAGACGGAAACGCAGGAGTGAAAATTCGGACAGTTCTACTTGACCGATACGATTCACATTTGACACGTGGGTCAAGACATGAAGACAATGCAATCTGAAACTAAATTTGACTTAATTGGATGCCTAATTAATTTTTTATGAATTAATTAAAATTTGGACCGAATTAGTAGGCATGTCTAGCCAACCACACCACACGCGTCATCAATAGCTGCGCCATCACGACCACGTAATGGCTGCGTTCAAAAACCATTGCGCGCCTACTGAACGTGATATTCAGTAGGCGCGCAATGGTTTTTAGTCATGTAACTCTATTGTAGATAAAACATGTAAAGTACTGAAAAAAAATTCATAAAAAACGTTTTAATAACAAGCTTTTATGTAATGATGCACTAAAAAGTAGAAAATAAATTATAGACTACTATTTAAATAACTATAAAGAAAAGCGTGGGTGTCTTCCTTAACATTAGTAAAGGTATCCAATAGATACTAAAGTGACCCACGCTTTTCTTTATAGTTATTTAAATAGTAGTCTATAATTTATTTTCTACTTTTTAGTGCATCATTACATAAAAGCTTGTTATTAAAACGTTTTTTATGAATTTTTTACAAGCTTTTATTTAACTCACTTCCTCTGTCTGTCTGTCTAGACGGAAACGCAGGAGTGAAAATTCGGACAGTTCTACTTGACCGATACGATTCACAGTTGGCACGTGGGTCAAGACATGAAGACAATGCAATCTGAAACTAAATTTGACTTAATTGGATGCCTAATTAATTTTTTATGATTTAATTAAAATTTGGACTGAATTAGTAGGCATGTCTAGCCAACCACACAACACGCGTCATCAATAGCTGCGCCATCACGACCACGTGATGGCTGCGTTCAAAAACCATTGCGCGCCTACTGAACGTGATATTCAGTAGGCGCGCAATGGTTTTTAGTCATGTAACTCTATTGTAGATAAAACATGTAAAGTACTGAAAAAAAATTCATAAAAAACGTTTTAATAACAAGCTTTTATGTAATGATGCACTAAAAAGTAGAAAATAAATTATAGACTACTATTTAAATAACTATAAAGAAAAGCGTGGGTGTCTTCCTTAACATTAGTAAAGGTATCCAATAGATACTATAGTGACCCACGCTTTTCTTTATAGTTATTTAAATAGTAGTCTATAATTTATTTTCTACTTTTTAGTGCATCATTACATAAAAGCTTGTTATTAAAACGTTTTTTATGAATTTTTTTTAGAGTTAACGAACCCCACTAGTTTTGATGCGCATACACCGAACCATTCTTACTAGTCCTATCGGCCGTACTGACAAAATCCGATCGCCAGACTTTTGAGTCGGGTTTGTGTCTTGACCCCCGGCGAACCCCTGATACTGACTAACCGAACCTCTGGGGTTCGATCGAACCCAGATTAAGAACCACTGATATGTAGGATAGCCACTCCCGCCTCGCTAGCTAGCTTGCTGCTACTCTAGTGCTGGTGACATTATAGTCTTAAGTGTCAAACACAGTGACCTTACGTTTTTTAAAGTTTTTTTTATCTCCCTACCTCCTCACCATCGCCACACGATGACAGACCCCCACCCCCACCACACCCCAAAAATTACATCACACCATCACACCTATGCCTACAACCCTCCCCCCCCCCCCCCCCCCCAAAAAAAAATCGAATTTATTAATTTTTTTTAGAAACATCAATTTAATTTTCTAAAATAGTTTCTGAGCTTGGTCAACATTAAGCAGAGCATCTATCAATCAATTTTTTTTTATTACAACTTAAAAAAAAATAACTTCTAAAATTCAGTGTCTAAACTTTTTAAAATGCAAAAGTGTTTCATCACCACACCACAGACAAAATTGTACGACGGAACTTTCCGGATCCATAATAAAAAAAAAAAAACCACTCACTGACTCTTTCTTGTTATGGTTCCCAATAATATGGTCCCTGACCATTTTACTATGGATTGTTTTCTCGGGGGTTTATGTTGTGTTATCACCGCTGACCCCATTGTTTAGGCCACTTAATTGACATCAATCTGCGACCTACCTATTCCCCTGCACCTATATAAACATTCTAGATTTATCTGTAACAACATTGTAGCTATATCTGTAACAATATTGTAGATATATCTGTAACAGTATTGTATCATAAACTATAACAATACTGTAGATTTATCTGTAACAATATATCTATATCTGTAACAATATTGTACCATAATCTCATTAATCTGTAGCAATATTGTATCTATATCTGTTACAATATTTTACCCTAATTTTAATAGTATTTTACCGTAATTTGTAACAGTATTTTACCGTAATTTGTAACAATATTGTAGATATATCTGTAACTATTTTTCACAATTTCGAAACTTTTAGCTATTTCTTTACAAATATTGTACAAAATCTAAACCTTCTAGCTAATTTGTAACAATACTCATTGTTCATGAATTGCTAGTCTATAATTATAAAGGCGACCAACCGTTCTTTGTCTGACCTATTGACCTTCAGACCGTTAACAAGAAAATATATATGTTGGTGTTATGTCAGCGTTCATTTTATTCACATGTTACAATACGCTATTTATCTTGATTAACATTTTACACATCCAGATTTTCTTGATTCACATTTTACAATTTCCATCTTTTCTTGATTCACATTTCACAATATCCAGATTTTCTTGATTCACATTTTACAATATCCAGTTTTTCTTGATTAACATTTTACATTACAAGCTTTTATTTAACTCACTTCCTCTGTCTGTCTGTCTAGACGGAAACGCAGGAGTGAAAATTCGGACAGTTCTACTTGACCGATACGATTCACATTTGACACGTGGGTCAAGACATGAAGACAATGCAATCTGAAACTAAATTTGACTTAATTGGATGCCTAATTAATTTTTTATGAATTAATTAAAATTTGGACCGAATTAGTAGGCATGTCTAGCCAACCACACCACACGCGTCATCAATAGCTGCGCCATCACGACCACGTAATGGCTGCGTTCAAAAACCATTGCGCGCCTACTGAACGTGATATTCAGTAGGCGCGCAATGGTTTTTAGTCATGTAACTCTATTGTAGATAAAACATGTAAAGTACTGAAAAAAAATTCATAAAAAACGTTTTAATAACAAGCTTTTATGTAATGATGCACTAAAAAGTAGAAAATAAATTATAGACTACTATTTAAATAACTATAAAGAAAAGCGTGGGTGTCTTCCTTAACATTAGTAAAGGTATCCAATAGATACTAAAGTGACCCACGCTTTTCTTTATAGTTATTTAAATAGTAGTCTATAATTTATTTTCTACTTTTTAGTGCATCATTACATAAAAGCTTGTTATTAAAACGTTTTTTATGAATTTTTTACAAGCTTTTATTTAACTCACTTCCTCTGTCTGTCTGTCTAGACGGAAACGCAGGAGTGAAAATTCGGACAGTTCTACTTGACCGATACGATTCACAGTTGGCACGTGGGTCAAGACATGAAGACAATGCAATCTGAAACTAAATTTGACTTAATTGGATGCCTAATTAATTTTTTATGATTTAATTAAAATTTGGACTGAATTAGTAGGCATGTCTAGCCAACCACACAACACGCGTCATCAATAGCTGCGCCATCACGACCACGTGATGGCTGCGTTCAAAAACCATTGCGCGCCTACTGAACGTGATATTCAGTAGGCGCGCAATGGTTTTTAGTCATGTAACTCTATTGTAGATAAAACATGTAAAGTACTGAAAAAAAATTCATAAAAAACGTTTTAATAACAAGCTTTTATGTAATGATGCACTAAAAAGTAGAAAATAAATTATAGACTACTATTTAAATAACTATAAAGAAAAGCGTGGGTGTCTTCCTTAACATTAGTAAAGGTATCCAATAGATACTATAGTGACCCACGCTTTTCTTTATAGTTATTTAAATAGTAGTCTATAATTTATTTTCTACTTTTTAGTGCATCATTACATAAAAGCTTGTTATTAAAACGTTTTTTATGAATTTTTTTTAGAGTTAACGAACCCCACTAGTTTTGATGCGCATACACCGAACCATTCTTACTAGTCCTATCGGCCGTACTGACAAAATCCGATCGCCAGACTTTTGAGTCGGGTTTGTGTCTTGACCCCCGGCGAACCCCTGATACTGACTAACCGAACCTCTGGGGTTCGATCGAACCCAGATTAAGAACCACTGATATGTAGGATAGCCACTCCCGCCTCGCTAGCTAGCTTGCTGCTACTCTAGTGCTGGTGACATTATAGTCTTAAGTGTCAAACACAGTGACCTTACGTTTTTTAAAGTTTTTTTTATCTCCCTACCTCCTCACCATCGCCACACGATGACAGACCCCCACCCCCACCACACCCCAAAAATTACATCACACCATCACACCTATGCCTACAACCCTCCCCCCCCCCCCCCCCCCAAAAAAAAATCGAATTTATTAATTTTTTTTAGAAACATCAATTTAATTTTCTAAAATAGTTTCTGAGCTTGGTCAACATTAAGCAGAGCATCTATCAATCAATTTTTTTTTATTACAACTTAAAAAAAAATAACTTCTAAAATTCAGTGTCTAAACTTTTTAAAATGCAAAAGTGTTTCATCACCACACCACAGACAAAATTGTACGACGGAACTTTCCGGATCCATAATAAAAAAAAAAAACCACTCACTGACTCTTTCTTGTTATGGTTCCCAATAATATGGTCCCTGACCATTTTACTATGGATTGTTTTCTCGGGGGTTTATGTTGTGTTATCACCGCTGACCCCATTGTTTAGGCCACTTAATTGACATCAATCTGCGACCTACCTATTCCCCTGCACCTATATAAACATTCTAGATTTATCTGTAACAACATTGTAGCTATATCTGTAACAATATTGTAGATATATCTGTAACAGTATTGTATCATAAACTATAACAATACTGTAGATTTATCTGTAACAATATATCTATATCTGTAACAATATTGTACCATAATCTCATTAATCTGTAGCAATATTGTATCTATATCTGTTACAATATTTTACCCTAATTTTAATAGTATTTTACCGTAATTTGTAACAGTATTTTACCGTAATTTGTAACAATATTGTAGATATATCTGTAACTATTTTTCACAATTTCGAAACTTTTAGCTATTTCTTTACAAATATTGTACAAAATCTAAACCTTCTAGCTAATTTGTAACAATACTCATTGTTCATGAATTGCTAGTCTATAATTATAAAGGCGACCAACCGTTCTTTGTCTGACCTATTGACCTTCAGACCGTTAACAAGAAAATATATATGTTGGTGTTATGTCAGCGTTCATTTTATTCACATGTTACAATACGCTATTTATCTTGATTAACATTTTACACATCCAGATTTTCTTGATTCACATTTTACAATTTCCATCTTTTCTTGATTCACATTTCACAATATCCAGATTTTCTTGATTCACATTTTACAATATCCAGTTTTTCTTGATTAACATTTTACAAATCCAGATTTTCTTGATCCACATTTTACAATATCCAGATTTTCTTGATTAACATTTTACAAATCCAGTTTTTCTTGATTATCATTCTACAAATCCAGTTTTTTTAAATCCACATTTTACAATATCCAGATTTTTTAAATTCCCATTTTCCAATATCCAGCTTTTCTTGATCCACATTTTACAATACCCAGCTTTTCTAAATCCACATTTTACAATATCCAGCTTTTCTAAATCCACATTTTACAATATCCAGCTTTTCTAAATCCACATTTTAAAATATCCAGCTTTTCTAAATCCGCATTTTACAATATCCAGCTTTTCTAAATCCACATTTTACAATATCCAGCTTTTCTAAATCCACATTTTACAATATCCAGCTTTTCTAAATCCACATTTTATTTCTCCACAGCGTTTTTCCTCCATTGAATCCCGCTCCCCCCACTCCCCCACCTCCCCTAGCTCCCCTAACGGCGACACCTACAAAATCTACCCCCTCCCAGACGACGATGACGTGTTCGCCAACGAGAAGGAATTTCCCAAAGAGAACACAATTGTCCCGCCCCCACCCACACCAGGCACCGCCCCGAGCCTGGAGCTGAAGAAGAGCTGGGTCAGCCGGAAGTTGACATGCCCGTGTTTGGTGCTCATCGTCGCTGCCGTCGTCGTCCTGCTTGGCCTGGCTGTGGGCATCGCGCTCGCCGTCATCTTTGTAAATAAACCTGGTAGGTGGGGGTGTGGGGTTGGTCGTCTGTGTGTGTGTGGTTGGCTGTGTGTAAGTGTGGCCGACTCTGTGTGTGTGGCTGGCTGTGTGTGGTTGGCTGTGTGTGGTTGGTTGTGTGTGGTTGGCTGTGTGTGTGGCTATCTGTGTGTGGCTGGCTGTGTGTGTGGCTGTGTGTGTGTGGCTGTGTGTGTGGTTGACTGTGTGTGTGGTTGGCTGTGTGTGTGGTTGGCTGTGTGTGTGGTTGGCTGTGTGTTTGGTTGGCTGTGTGTTTGGTTGGCTGTGTGTGTGGTTGGCTGTGTGTGTGTGTGTGGTTGGCTGTGTGTGTGTGTGGTTGGCTGTGTGTGTGTGTTTGGCTGTGTGTGTGTGGTTGGCTGTGTGTGTGCGGTTGGCTGTGTGTGTGCGGTTGGCTGTGTGTGTGCGGTTGGCTGTGTGTGTGTGGTTGGCTGTGTGTGTGGCCGGCTCTGTGTGTTGCTGTCTATATAAGTGTATCTCTCTCTCCACGTCTTTTTCTCTGTCTGTCTTTCTGTATGTATGCGGCTGTGTGGCTGTATGTGTGTGATTGTGTCTGTATGTGTGTGTCTGTATGTGTGTGACTGTGTCTGTATGCGTGTGGCTGTGTGTCTGTATATGTGTGGCTGTGTCTGTATGTGTGTGGCTGTCTGTATGTGTCTGACTGTGTGTGTCTGTATGTGTGTCGCGTGACTGTGTCTGTATGTATGTGACTGTGTGTCTGTATGTGTGCTTATGTGTCTAAATGGCCTGCCTGTGTGGCTAATTGCCCATGTCTTTCTGTGGGTATCTTGAGGAGACCACACCTAGTTGGGAACCTAATTAATAATTAATCTTTTGCCTAACTAATCTCACGGTACCTAACCATGCCTAAACCAAACAATTTCTCTCATGTTATAGATGCTTTATTTTTCGTCGTGTGCCCACTAGTTGAGTAAAATTATAATGTGTGGGTCCTAATTTTAAAACTATCTAACAGTTATCATAAAACCTCGGTTTATCAATCTTCATTAGCTCATTCAACCCTAATTATTGATTATTTGAACCCTAATTATTGGCCTAATGAAGCCTAATTAATTAAAATTGTTTTCCCCAGCATCATCATCATCATCCAATCTAACCCAAGGTAAGTAAATTTTACCTTAAGCAGGTCCAGGCTACCTAACCAACGTTAGACTATTAAAAACAGTTCGTTTACTTAAGTCGTGTGTGTTTATTTCATGGGGCAGGGCGGAGCTTGGTGGCGTTATTGTTATTGGAGGGGACAGACTTTATTGTGTGAAGACAACAGGGGGGTGGGGGGGGGGGATATAATCGATTATCATTGCGTGATGTTATGTATGGCCAACCCCCTAATGCAATAAACCATTTTATTGTTATAATTTTATTGAATTATTAGTACTACATTAAAAAAAATTATTACAAGGGAGAAATTCAACCGGCTCTTGGCTATTGGGGTTATCCATAAATCACGTCACGCTTTTTAGGACGATTTTTACCTCCCCCCCCCTCCCCTCCGTCACAGGTCGTCACAAAAAGCCAGACCCACCCCTAAAATGACGTCACACCTCAGCCTACAACCCCCCCCCCCCCTCAAAATTGCAGTTGAATTTTTTTTCAAACATCGATATTTTTCTAAAATCTTATCTGAAGTCTGTCAAAATAGAATATTTTGATCAATTCCTATTGCAATTTACTAAAACAGATTTTTAAAACGCGAAATAACGTCTAAAATTCGTTTTCTAACATTGCTTTTTATAATGCAAAAGTGTGACTTCGCACCATCTAACCCCCCCCCCTCCCCCTCATCACACACCGTCACAAAATTACGGGCCCCCCTACGAGTGTGACGTCATTTATGGACGACCCTATTTCTTTTTTTTTTAACCTGAACTTGGACTCAACCTTAACGGTGGTAGAACTTGTGACGACACACTTATGCATTTTAGAATAGTTATGTTAGAAACTAAATTTTAGCCGATATTTCAAGTTTTTACAGGCATTTTGTAAATTGTAATAGAAATGGATGAATGTACTCAAGGTTGGTTTAACAAAGGCTGAATAGTTTACGAGATTGAAAAACAAATCGAGGTTAAAAACAACTGAAATTTGAGGACGTGGTGCATTATGAGATGTCATTTTAAGTGCCTTTTTACGACGATGGGGAGGGGGCACGGCCATCTATGCCTTTATTATATGGATAAGCTCAATTTTGATGACGACACAGACTACTGACAGAGCTTTCTTGACAGAAAAAAAAAGAATAATGACATTTTATTATAATTGGTATTCATGCAACGTTGTAAAATAACCCTATACAATGTCCAGTGTTTTTTTCACTGCAGAAATTGAATACTACGGCCATCTAGCTTTGTCCAAACCTTGGTCAGGCACTACGGTGGAACTCAGCGAAATCTTTTCACATGACGTAAGTCATTTTAAAAATGTCATTGTTGTGTCCCTTATTTGTAAAGAACACAGTAGCCTCCCCTTTTGTTCTGTGTACGACTCCAATTATTCGTTGTTTTTAACACATTTTTTAAAAGCACACTACATGTTAATTCAAATAAACTATTCTTTTTTTTATCAGAAAGCTTTGAAACTCATTGTTTTTTAAACTGATTTATTATCAACAGATTGAAATCATCTTAAATTCATCAACATTGCACAGCTCATTCATAAAAGCAACATTTAGTAATTTAAGGTAACTTTTTCTTATGCTTCTCTAGCCATTACATTTTAAAATCACGTGGGCTTCCATTTTAAAAATAATTTTTACTAGTTCATTGAAGTACAGAGCTGACAGTTAATAGGGCAGGTAAAGTAGAGTTCACCTATTTTTGTGATCTATGCATATTATAAAGATAGTAAGTTCACTAGCAAAAAAAATTTTTTTTTTCACTGCTCTGTTATAGCACTTAGTAGGCTACCTTTGTTAAATCTAGTTTGTTAAAAATTGTTTTAAAATTGTAATGTAATGCTATAAATGGAAAATGAAATGTTATGCCCTAAAGAGTAAAATGTTATGTTATGCTAAAAATGGTAAAAATAAAATGTTACGCTATAAATGGTACATTTTTATTCTTCCCCACAGCGTCAACAATACAATATTGTTTTTTAAACTAAACTTCAAGCGAAGTTTGCGACTGCTTGAAGAATTTAATCAAGATGTCTCAGATATTGTGTTGGCAAAAACCGTCCAAAGAATTTTGCGCCAACAGGTTGTGGAAAATGCAGGGAACTTAGTTCTGTCAATCTTGTCAGAAACTGTTGTGATTCTAGGTAGGACATGTTCTTCTTCTTCTACCCTTCTACACACAGATCCATGTACATACACAGATGTTTACATATTCAGATATCGACACACATACATACACTTGTATATGTAATACCTCAATATTTGATTTAGTGTAACACATTTTTCATGATATTTATATTTTTATTTGTTTAGAAAACATTCCAGTGACTGAATCAACAGTGACCACTCCTTTCACATCAACCATGTCATCACCACAAACTGAATCAACTTCAACAACCTCTACAACAACAATTTCTGGTCAGTTCTCTCACCTTTATGCTCATTTATTTAATTCATTAAAAACATCCTCACTCGAGGCCAGCATTGTGGTTTTTTTAAATCCTAAATTTGAGTTTTTTATAGGACTCTTTTAATTAATTTATTTATTGGGAAACAGAGGTAGATAGAAAGATTTACTGTGTTTATTTTTTTTTTGTACTAATCTATTTTGAAATGCATAAAAGAAATAACTTTCCGTGTGTTTATTTTCATGTATTTTTGACATACACAGAAGAAAAGACTTTTACTGTTTATTTCCTTGTATTAATCTGATTTGACATACACAGAAGAAATTACTTTCACTGTTTATTTTCTTGTATTTTTGACATACATAGAAGAAATTACTTTCGCTGTTTATTTTCTTGTATTAATCTGATTTGACATACACAGAAGAAATTACTTTCACTGTTTATTTTCTTGTATTTTTGACATACACAGAAGAAATTACTTTCACTGTTTATTTCTTGTATTTTTGACATACACAGAAGAAATGACTTTCGCTGTTTATTTTCTTGTATTTTTGACATACATAGAAGAAATGACTTTCGCTGTTTATTTTCTTGTATTTTTGACATACATAGAAGAAATGACTTTCGCTGTTTATTTTCTTGTATTTTTGACATACATAGAAGAAATGACTTTCGCTGTTTATTTTCTTGTATTTTTGACATACATAGAAGAAATGACTTTCGCTGTTTATTTTCTTGTATTTTTGACATACATAGAAGAAATGACTTCCACTGTTTATTTTCTTGTATTTTTGACATACATAGAAGAAATGACTTCCACTGTTTATTTTCTTGTATTTTTGACATACATAGAAGAAATGACTTCCACTGTTTATTTTCTTGTATTTTTGACATACATAGAAGAAATGACTTCCACTGTTTATTTTCTTGTATTTTTGACATACATAGAAGAAATGACTTCCACTGTTTATTTTCTTGTATTTTTGACATACATAGAAGAAATGACTTCCACTGTTTATTTTCTTGTATTTTTGACATACATAGAAGAAATGACTTCCACTGTTTATTTTCTTGTATTTTTGACATACATAGAAGAAATGACTTCCACTGTTTATTTTCTTGTATTTTTGACATACATAGAAGAAATGACTTCCACTGTTTATTTTCTTGTATTTTTGACATACATAGAAGAAATGACTTCCACTGTTTATTTTCTTGTATTAATCTCATTTGACATACACAGAAGAAATGACTTTCACTGTTTATTTTCTTGTATTAATCTGATTTGACATTTGAAGAAATGACTGTTTAACTATTTTCAGGTCGCTGCTTGCCCCTGACAATTGAACAGTGCCAGTCTTATCTTGGAACGTCCAGTTTTTATCTGCCTAATTTTCTACAACACACCCACCCTCAAGAAGCAATCAATAAATTCAACGAACTCTCAGGGTCCCAAAGGCCGAAAAGCTGTTCAGATTCATCTTTCATTTTCTTGTGTTCCATGTTGTTTCCTTCATGTAAAAACTCAGCACCTCTTTACCCCTGTGATTCCTTTTGTAGAGGTAAGACTTTAAAACTTTTTAAAATTGATGGCATCTTTTAACTTGGAAAACTAAAATTGACCTGTGTAATGAACCTTTATTTTTTTTTTTAATTAACCAAAATTGACAGCTTTAAAGATGATTCAAAATTAAAAATTTATAATAAGTAACTGAGGCTTGATTTACGGTGCTCTTAAATATAATTAAATTAAAGGTAATCGTTGTTTCTTTATCAGCAAAGACAAATTTAAATAAAATATTGTAAAAAAAATTTTTTTTAAATATCCTGTGTATAAAATGCGACTGAAATATATTATAATATTTATTTTGGTGCTTTGAGTAAATAAAATCTAAATTAAAATCTAAATAAATAAATAAAATCTAAAACATTTGAGTCATTAAGTCCCAGGGATAATCACCACAGGTTTTTGTATCCAAAGTTTGTATCTGTTCTACAGTTGTGAAAGACGAGTGTGGAGATTTGGCTGGGTGGCCTCTTGTGTGTGATCAGTACCCTCGTACAGACTGTTTAGCTTCACCCAGCTTCACATCAACACCATCAACAACTACATCAACAACATCAACAACTACATCAACAACACCAGCAACCACAACTTCAACTTTAAGTTCTACACCTACGTCCACAACTACATCAACCTCAACATCAACTACAACTTCAACATCAACTACAACAACATCAACTACAACATCATCAACTTCAACAACCCCCATCTCTACAACAATGGAACTATGTAAGTAGCTTCCTTTATTTAATATATAATTGTTTTAAATTAGTTTTTCCTTTCTTTTGAAAATATCTCGTGTAATTAAATGGTCCGTGTTTCTTTGAATAAACCTAATCCACTTGATAAATTACCTTCTGTTAGATTGCTTTCTAAAATAATCCTGTTTTCTTTTTAATCCAAACATATGTGGAATCCTAATATTTTAAAAAGCTTCATTCTAGTATTTTCCATTACAAGCCAAGTATCTGAAAAACTATGTATCTGATTGAGTTTAATGGAACTCAGAAAATTATGAAATATATTCAAGAAATATTTAGTTATATTGTTATATATATATATATATATATATATATATATATATATATATATATATATATATATATATATATATATATATATATATATATATATATATATATATATATGTTAGAAATGTGATTGTTACTTCTTGATTGTTTCTTCTTGATGTAATCCAAAATGTATGTTTTGCTTTATGCAGCCAGCTGTATACAGTTTGACTTTCCTTTGTGTAATGATTTTGGCTTCACAAGAACCTATATGCCTAAAACTGATTTTTGTGATGATATAGAATGTTTGATAAAGGTAATAGTATAAACATTGAATTATTATTTTTAGTTTCCGTGAATTTTCTAATCGTAAAGTATTAATCACAAAAAACCTTTCTTATTTAGTTGTATTAAATATTGCCACCTACTTTTTTTGTCTTAAAATAAAGTTTCAATATATTTCTAATATAAAACAATGTATTTAAAAAAAATGAAGTACCTTTTTCAATCTGATTGTCCATTTTTAATATATTAACTTATAAATCTTACTTCCACAGGAGTTTTTGTCATTTTCTCAAAGAAGTCTGGTGGAAAATTGTACTAAAGATCTTTCATTTTTCTGTGGCATATATTTCCCGCAATGTGATGAAGACATCATTGGTGAATATCTTCCCTGTTCAGAGACCTGTGAAGGTTAAACTCGTTTTTTCAAATTCTAAGACCAATAAAACATTTCTGAAATCAAACAGCAGTTTAAGACCAACAGTAACCTAGGAACACTGTTAGTAAATCAAAGAACCGCACTTTGACAATTGTTCATTTTTTTCTTCAATATTAATTTTTAATAAATGGATTTCAGATGCTGTTGCCAAATGTGGAGAGTATATGCCATATTCTTATAACTGTGCAGATTTTATTGGTTACAACAAATCATACCCACAATGCATTCCACCTAAGTATGAGGTCACAACTACGCCCAGTACAACAGAAATCCCACCTTTAGGTAAATTTTAAAATGTTACAAATATTTAATAGAAGGAAATACATTTGAAACATCCCTGACCATGATTTACCATTTTTTACTGTAAACATGATTTTTAAAATGCTTTCTTATTTATCAACAAAATTCTAATCTTATTTGCACATGTTTCAGAGGCCTGTGTGACTCTGAACTACAGATTTTGCGCAGATGAAGGTTTTAATGTAACTTCTGAGAGGACTTTATTCACAAACTCAATTGCTGAAGCAATAATGATGTTTGAAACTTATACGAATCAAACACTTTATTCAGATTGTTATAGCCAGTCAAAGTTTTTCTTGTGTGGAAGTTTTTTTCCAAAATGCGAGCAAGGATATAAGCTTCAATATCCGTGTAAAAAATATTGTGAAGGTCAGCATAACTCACTCTTTTATTGATAGCTTTTAAACAATACATTTAAAGAATAAATGTAATGCTAATATATAAGGCATTGTCAAAAATTATGTCAACTTTAAAACCTGTATCATTTTTTTTCTTATTATCAGAATTAAATTCATTCTGCCCCTACCTACTTCATTTGGATTGTGAAAAGTTGCCGGAAAATGATTGCTTGAGCCCCCCAGCCACCACCAGTGCTCCAACCACACAAGCTGGGGCTACAGAACCTACTACAAAGGGAGTCACCCCAACTGCACAATGTAAGTTACCATCCTAAATAAGTTCTGCTCATAATTTTCTATCAGTTCAAAAACTGCAATTTAAATTTTAAAATGTGTAAATGTTGTAACAGAGCAGAATATGACAAAATGAAAATTGCGGAGTCTGATATCATTGCCAATCAAATATCCATAAAAAACCTCATACAATGTTAGCATTTTAACCCCTCTCCATCATAAATACATCTCCCCTCCTCCCCCTCCCCCCTGGCCTAGTTGTGTGATGTCATTTCTGGATGAACCCATTTATGGTCCTTTTAATTAAATTTAATCCACAGCTAAAGCACACATCAAGTTTGTTTGATGCCTTTCTTAAAACTAAAAAGACAACATTCCAGTACCTCATTTCTTCCTTTAGTTGAGGGCCTTTTAACCTAAAATGTAATTACTTAAATGAAACACAATTAGCTTATACTGTGGTAAAATAAAATATTTTTAAATAGACTTACTTATACATGTAAGACTTTACTGCAATACCCAATATCCTCTACATAAACTATTTACTAATAGAACATAAAGCACAATGTATTTTAAAACACTAGTACATATACATTATTTTGAAATCAAACATATACAAGTGAAACTTTTATTAAATGCAACATACTTTAAAAAATTACTTTGATATATAGTACACAAAAACTGTATAAAAAATCTGTGCATGAGCTTAAGAATAAATTAAGCTTGCTTTAAAAAACACACTTTCTTCTCCATTTAAGCTTTTGCATTATTTTAAGTCAATTGAAAATTTTCTTGCACAAAAGGTTTCCTTTAAACTGAATGTAAAGGGAACTATTTTTTCTCTCTGCCCTTTCCCTTATATATTCCAAGTGTTCCACGCCATTTTACTTTCCCATCCCAGCTAAGTCACATGCAAGAGACCTATCAAAGCATAAAAATAAGAAGAAAAGTCTTCTTTTAAAGTATGCCACAGTATTGCCTTATACTTATAAAAAGATACATTATAGCTTTTTCTTATTAAAAACTATTTGTAGCCTCTATACTTGTTAAAATGCCAAATAAACAATCTTATATATGTGAAAATGCCAAATGAACAGTCTTATTCTTGTTAAAATGCCAAATGAACAGTCCCATACTTGTTAAAATGCCCAATGAACAGTCTTATTCTTGTTAAAATGCCAAATGAAGTCTTACACTTGTAAAAATGCCAACTGAACAGTCTTACATTTGTTAAGATGCCAACTGAACAGCACCCTACTTATTTCCAGCCTGCCAGCCCCTTAACTTCTCCATATGTAACGAGATTGGCTATAACTTCACCTCCTTCCCAAACATCTGGTCTGACAAAACTGTCGAGGACGCCATCCAATCTTATTACAAAATTGGTGAAGTGGCTGTTTCATCTGGCTGCTCTTCTAGCGCACTCTTCTATATTTGTCACATGATCTTCCCTTTTTGTGAAAAAGATGGTATCAGAAAATTGCCATGTTATTCCTTCTGTCAGGGTATGTTACTTTCCTACATAACATGTTTCACTAGGGCTATCCATATATCATGTTTTCTTGCTACAACAAAAATAAAAAGGTTATACTTTAATTTCGTCAGCTTTAACTGTAACTTGGAGTATAAATATTCTGAGTCCAAAATACAGTTGAGTGTTAAATAAACTCATTTTCCTATTTAAGAGAAAATATTAGAATGAAGCCGATTTAGGATGATTTGTGTCCCAATTTAAGTAAATATGGATAGCCTCTAGATCTAGTTAGTCTTACATATGTTCCAAAAAAGTGGTTTCATTTTAAAATTTAAAAAATAAGTCAGCACAGTTTAACTGAATATCTTAAATATAAATGGAAAAATCTTTTGTTTGTAGAAATAATAAATCAGAAACCTATTAAAATAAAATGGCTCTTACTTTGCCATATTCTTATAAAAATGAAATAAGTCGAGAAATCCTTCTCAAACACACACAAAAAATGTGTTTGTTGCAGAGATGAACAGGAACTGCTCTAGCGTGCTCTTCCCACAGAATTGTGGCATTTTCTCAGATGAAGATTGCTTGAATCCACTTCCTCCAACAGGTTACAAAACATTCTATTATTTCAAGTTATCTTTTCAACAATCCTAATTTTACATTCACCCCAATAAAAGTAAATAATGTCTAAAGTCTGTTGTGTTTTACAGAACAAAAACAAAAGCACATTAAACCTGATTTTTCTATGCTGAGTTTAGCTTCTCTGAAATTTCTTAGATTTTTTTTTACCTGTTAATTTTTCAATTTTTGAAGAGCTAATTATCAATACTTTTTATACAGCTATTGTTTTTGGGGTAATCAAATTTATTTCTTTTCCACTTGATCTCATTACACTAAATTTTGTTTTAAAAATAAATGCAACCATGGCATCATGTAAGTTATGATCCATTTTAGACAAAAGATCGAGATTATTTTTTTTTTTAAATATGAATACCACATCTAGAAAAATAAACAGATGTTTTTTTTTCTTCAAATCCCCTGTTTTTTTCCTTTTTTAAATTCCATTCTTATGTTATGCATTCTGTTTGAATCCTTTTCTATGGTATTTAAAGTTCACATATGATATTTATAGTACCACATAAAAGCATTGGGCATGCTATGCATAATTTTCTTTTTCATTTTTCGCAAAAAAAATAAATCTGTTAAGCATTTAAAATATTATCACTTGATAAGTGTCTCTCCTTTAAGAAGTGCTGGTTGTTTTTATTTTAGACTGTGCAAATACTGAGTTCAAGTGTAAAAGCTTAAACAAATGTATCCAAAAGTCTTTAGTGTGTAACCAAAACAATGACTGCGGGGATTGGTCAGATGAACAGAACTGTGGTAGGTACACTTTTCACCTTTTGATTGTTGTAAAACCAAACATTCAACACAACATACCCTTGGCAAATATCAGACTCTAGCTTTTTTCAAGTGTTGTGAATGTGGCCTTTATTTGTATTAACTCTATATTTTAGCTAAACTTATTTTTAAAGAGGTTAGAGTTGGCTTAGGGTAATCAAACCCTAACCTAAGTCATAACCATTACCTATTTATTATATCAGATTATATCCCTAATATTGCTATCCTTGCGTAATGTAGGATTATTTGTCTTAATATAGTAACTTTAAATACTTTTTCAACAAAACGTGTATTAATTCATAACTTCAAAATCTCATGAAATATAAAAATATATATATAACAAGCATGCTGCACCTAGATGTTGTGTGTGGTGTGCTTCACAATATTCTTGCGTTGTTAAATGTAAAATTAATGAATATTTGATCATATTCTTGCATTGTTAAATGTAAAATTAATGAATATTTGATCATATTCTTGCGTTGTTAAATGTAAAATTAATGAATATTTGATCATATTCTTGCGTTGTTAAATGTAAAATTAATGAATATTTGATCATATTCTTGCGTTGTTAAATGTAAAATTAATGAATATTTGATCATATTCTTGCATTGTTAAATGTAAAATTAATGAATATTTGATCATATTCTTGCGTTGTTAAATGTAAAATTAATGAATATTTGATCATATTCTTGCGTTGTTAAATGTAAAATTAATGAATATTTGATCATATTCTTGCGTTGTTAAATGTAAAATCAATAAATATTTGTTCATTGCTTTCAGTGTGTGACAGAGAGTTCCAGTTCCAGTGTAAAATGGGCATGTGTATTCCAAGTTACAAAAGATGTGACGGCCAGTTTGATTGTCCTGACAACACTGATGAGTTTAATTGCACTTGTGAGTTAACTGGCTACATTCTAGGTGTTAGAAAAATAATTGAGATACAAATACCTGACATAGAAATATAGTTTTTATGTATGAAAAACTTTTTTATTAAAAAACAGTTTTTTCTATATATAAAAATGAAAATATTTCTGTTAGTCTGTGAGTTTATTTGTCACTACAATTTCCATATGTTTGCCATGAAACTTTGGGAAGTTGTTGAGAATACTCATGGTGAGGTTTCTGTGATAAAAAAAAATATTTTAGAACTTAGGTAGAGTATCATTTGGTGATTTCTCCAAAATCTATCTTTGCACCTGGGATCTATTGATTGGGTGTCCTGCACAGTGAGTCAGGGGTACTCCTTGATTTAACGGACAGACTGCACCAGGCACATCTGCCAGCCCCTTGGCAGTCATGTACCCAGTTCTCCCCCATGACCACAATGGCCCCTACATCTGTTTTAAAGAATGCCATAGACCAGGGACACTACTGACATGGTGGCACACTACAGTAGTGTATCTGGTGGCTCTCAAGAGCTTCATGCCATGCCCCTGACACTTGGGCAGTGTTTATTAACAGACACTTAAGGCCATCATACACCTTGGGGTGTCTGAGCGTTAGTTTGGACAAACTGGCCCAAATAATTATGATCCAAAAAATATAGCATCAGCATTATTTACATTTAAATAACTCCATTTTTTAAAACTTGAGGCACGTAAAAATACAAGATTGGTAACAATATAGCATCAGCCTTTCTTCTGAGATTGCAGCACTGTACACTAGTTACTTTATATTTTTTTTATTTTAATCTCTTTAAATTTTAGAATAATTTTAATCATTTGCAAATCTTAATTTTTCAGCTTGTAAAATGAACATGTACAAGTGTGCTGATGGTAAATGCATTATGCCAGAATGGCTGTGTGATGGTTTCCAAGATTGTGCAAATTGGGAAGATGAATCCAACTGTAGTAAGTTCAAATTCAAAATGTGGGATGAAACTATAGAAAACATACACAGTTGTTTTTCTAATATTTTTTAAATGATAAAAACACAATGAAAGCAGGACATTTCCCCATCTGTCAATTACCCCCTCTCCTTCCCCAGCCCAGAGAACTGCAGTAGGACTTTACCCCTCTGTCAATTAATAAGTGACCCTAAACCTAATAGGAATAGGTTTAGGGATAGGTTTAAGTTTGTAGATATTGTGTATGGAATTAGCTTATATCAAACTGCCATTTTTTTCCTGTTTTGTGTTCTACAGAATGTTTAGGGACAATATGAAATCAGATTTATTTTTCACTCTGTCAGCCCATTGCAGACATTCTGTAGAGTGCCCTGGCATTTTATAAAGTGCCATTTTTCTAACTTTACCCATTTCATGTTTAAGGTATTTTTAAGGAAAGAGTAGTTCACTTGGGGGGTCACACCTGGGGGGGTCACACCTGGGGGGTCACACCTGGAGGGTCACAACTGGGGGTTATTGATCAGAAGGTAATGTCCTAGACCCAAGCTTAATTCCATACATGAATATGAAGTTGCAAATTTTTGGTTTTAGGTCAATGTTCATACCCTCAAGTTGAATGTCGTAACAAGAAATGTATTCCTGTTTTAGGTCAATGTTCATACCCTCAAGTTGAATGTCGTAACAAGAAATGTATTCCTGTTTTAGGTCAATGTTCATACCCTCAAGTTGAATGTCGTAACAAGAAATGTATTCCTGTTTTAGGTCAATGTTCATACCCTCAAGTTGAATGTCGTAACAAGAAATGTATTCCTGTTTTAGGTCAATGTTCATACCCTCAAGTTGAATGTCGTAACAAGAAATGTATTCCTGTTTTAGGTCAATGTTCATACCCTCAAGTTGAATGTCGTAACAAGAAATGTATTCCTGTTTTAGGTCAATGTTCATACCCTCAAGTTGAATGTCGTAACAAGAAATGTATTCCTGTTTTAGGTCAATGTTCATACCCTCAAGTTGAATGTCGTAACAAGAAATGTATTCCTGTTTTAGGTCAATGTTCATACCCTCAAGTTGAATGTCGTAACAAGAAATGTATTCCTGTTTTAGGTCAATGTTCATACCCTCAAGTTGAATGTCGTAACAAGAAATGTATTCCTGTTTTAGGTCAATGTTCATACCCTCAAGTTGAATGTCGTAACAAGAAATGTATTCCTGTTTTAGGTCAATGTTCATACCCTCAAGTTGAATGTCGTAACAAGAAATGTATTCCTGTTTTAGGTCAATGTTCATACCCTCAAGTTGAATGTCGTAACAAGAAATGTATTCCTGTTTTAGGTCAATGTTCATACCCTCAAGTTGAATGTCGTAACAAGAAATGTATTCCTGTTTTAGGTCAATGTTCATACCCTCAAGTTGAATGTCGTAACAAGAAATGTATTCCTGTTTTAGGTCAATGTTCATACTCTCAAGTTGAATGTCGTAACAAGAAATGTATTCCTGTTTTAGGTCAATGTTCATACCCTCAAGTTGAATGTCGTAACAAGAAATGTATTCCTGCTGAACAAAGATGTGACGGAATAATGCAGTGTGAGGACCACTTTGATGAAATAGACTGCTGTAAGTTGTCTTTTGAAATCAATGGTCTTTTAAACAAATTCATTATTTGGGTACATTATATATAATCTATGTATGTAAACAGCAATGTGTGTCTTGTATGCATTACTACACCTTTCATCTGATTGCCATGAAACTTTGGGAAGATGTAGAAAATACTCCTGGGGAGGTATCTTAATTCTTCTCTATATAAGATATATAAAAATACATGTCGATTTCTGTTTGACACTATTCATCCGATCGCCATGAAACTTTGGGTAGTTGCTTAAAACACTCCAGAGAAAGTTTCTGCAAAAAAATTCTTTTTAATTTCGCAAGGGCGGCGTGATTTTTTTCTATATGCGGTATATAAAAAAAATAAAAGTATGATGTGGTTTGACGCCGTCATCTGAGTACCATGAAACTTTAGGGAGTAGATGAGAATACTCCCGGAAAGCTTTCTGCGGAAAAAAATATTTATTGACGGCGCCCAGGAGGGTGCAATATTTGTCAATACACGGTTTGGCGCCAAGATTTCTAGGGTGACTATGTTAGCACTTGGCATCCGTTAATTGCACATCCTGCATAAGGGATCATATTACACACATCATATTACTATAGTCTTGTAGACATGTTAAGGGGTTCTGATAATTTGGAACAGTTTTTTCCACTTTTATCATTGTTGAAACAAACATAAAAATCTCATCTTGCCAGTAGCCTTGGACTCAAAATATGTGTTAAATTTTTTTAAATGTAGTATTTTAAGAATTCAAACAATTAAATTTCTAAATAGTTTTTAGAGTGCTACACAACAGAGTCACAAATGTAAAATAAATGTTGTACAAGAAGATACAGATCACTTCCACTAAATATTGACAGTTATAAAAGACAACCCTTTCTCTGTGGTGTTGAATGAATCACTAATACCTTACACTAAATATTGACAGTAATAAAAGATAACCCTTTCTCTGTGGTGTTGAATGAATCACTAATACCTTACGCTAAATATTGACAGTTATAAAAGACAACCCTTTCTCTGTGGTGTTGAATGAATCACTAATACCTTACACTAAATATTGACAGTTATAAAAGACAACCCTTTCTCTGTGGTGTTGAATGAATCACTAATACCTTACACTAAATATTGACAGTTATAAAAGACAACCCTTTCTCTGTGGTGTTGAATGAATCACTAATACCTTACACTAAATATTGACAGTTATAAAAGACAACCCTTTCTCTGTGGTGTTGAATGAATCACTAATACCTTACACTAAATATTGACAGTTATAAAAGACAACCCTTTCTCTGTGGTGTTGAATGAATCACTAATACCTTACACTAAATATTGACAGTTATAAAAGACAACCCTTTCTCTGTGGTGTTGAATGAATCACTAATACCTTACACTAAATATTGACAGTTATAAAAGACAACCCTTTCTCTGTGGTGTTGAATGAATCACTAATACCTTACACTAAATATTGACAGTTATAAAAGACAACCCTTTCTCTGTGGTGTTGAATGAATCACTAATACCTTACACTAAATATTGACAGTTATAAAAGACAACCCTTTCTCTGTGGTGTTGAATGAATCACTAATACCTTACACTAAATATTGACAGTTATAAAAGACAACCCTTTCTCTGTGGTGTTGAATGAATCACTAATACCTTACACTAAATATTGACAGTTATAAAAGACAACCCTTTCTCTGTGGTGTTGAATGAATCACTAATACCTTACACTAAATATTGACAGTTATAAAAGACAACCCTTTCTCTGTGGTGTTGAATGAATCACTAATACCTTACACTAAATATTGACAGTTATAAAAGACAACCCTTTCTCTGTGGTGTTGAATGAATCACTAATACCTTACACTAAATATTGACAGTTATAAAAGACAACCCTTTCTCTGTGGTGTTGAATGAATCACTAATACCTTACACTAAATATTGACAGTTATAAAAGACAACCCTTTCTCTGTGGTGTTGAATGAATCACTAATACCTTACACTAAATATTGACAGTTATAAAAGACAACCCTTTCTCTGTGGTGTTGAATGAATCACTAATACCTTACACTAAATATTGACAGTTATAAAAGACAACCCTTTCTCTGTGGTGTTGAATGAAGAGCTGCATCAAGTCTGTGACACAGGTTTTACCAACCAGCATGCAAATATTTACTGTGCTCGGATAGGAGAAGGGTAAGTTCTTCCATTGTTTCTAAGTATTCAAGAAGTTTTTCTGTGTCAAAAGTAACATAAAGACTTAAACAAGTATTAGTTTTAAGAGAAAAAAGTTAATTGCATTCATAAACTAAGATATAGGTCTACTTTTTTACAGTTTTTAAATCTTTCATACAAGAAAGTAGGAATATTTTTTTTAAATATAGGCATATAGAACTTTTATCATCATTTTTGTTAATGCACTAAAAATAATATAAAATGAAATTGTAATAGATTGAAATAATTGTGAGGTCAAGGGAACTCACTCTTCTGTATTAGTTATATTTATAATATTGTTATCTTGAGTGATGTCCCTTGTGTACTTCCTTCCGTTCTCTCTGTGTTTACCATCATGATGTAGTTAGACCCAATAAATGTGTTATATACAACCACAGGCTTCTGTCGTCAATCTATTATAACTGGCGACGAAGGATAAACATCTACTAGAAAGAGCACCTACTTACGCAAAAAAGAGGTTTGCTAGAGCTTATTAGCTAATTATTTCTAGAATAATGGCGCTGTATGGCCAAATAAATCAATTTGATGCGAATGATGAAATCATTCAAGATTACCTAGAGAGGTTAAGCTTTTACCTAGAAGCAAACGACGTGACGATAGAAGCCAAAAAGAGAGCTGTTTTGTTAACAGTCATAGGGCCTCAACAATTTAGGCTACTAAAGGACTTATGTGCACCAGCTAGTCCAGATACCAAGAGCTTTAACGAGCTGAGCAAATTGCTAACAGACCACCATGCGCCTACCCCATCAAAGTTTCTATGTCGAGCTAGATTTGACAGTAGGACTCGTCAACCAAACGAGTCAATATCAGAATACGTTGCTGCTTTACGTCATTTAAGTAGATTCTGTGAATTTGGAGAAACGCTGTCTGACAGACTATGTGAAAAGTTTGTGACAGGTGTAAACAGCCCTGATATTCAAAGAAAGTTGCTTCTCGAGTCAGATCTAACATTAGAAAAAGCAATACAACTTGCAACTTCATTCCAGCAGTCATCAGATGTGGCAAAATCTCTAGCACCTTCAGAGATCCATGCAGTAAACAGCAGGTTAGTCAATAAACATCAACCCCATCAGAGCATTCCAACTTATGCTAAACAGCCTGCTCGTTCAAATCCTAGATCTAAATCTAGTAATAATTATCAAAAATGTCATCGATGCAAAGGTCCCCATGCATCTCATCGGTGCAAGTTCAAGTTAGCAACTTGTTATAAGTGCGGTAAGCAAGGTCACATTGCCAAGGCCTGCTTTGCAAAGTCTTCGTCTGTTGCTAAATCTAGCCAGTCAAGACAGTACCGCAACCAAAGGCAGCACTATGTTAACTCTCACCAAGACTACCTAACCCAACCAATGAACCACTCTACCTGTGAAAATGCTCAAACTGATTCGCAGCCGGATTTCAGCCTGTTCTCTGTGAAATCAATAAGTCATGCTCCCATCAATGTACCAGTTAATATCAACGGTAAGAGCATCAGCTTCCAACTTGACACTGGAGCATCTCTAACAGTCATAACAAAGAAAGATTTTGACGCTGTCACAGGAGGATCAGTGCCTCTACAGCCATGTCACAAGTGTCTAACAACATACACTGGTGACAATGTTCCGGTAATAGGAGAGTGTATGGTTCATGTAAGTTATAATGGTCAAAGTGTTAAACTTCCTCTTCTTGTGGTTGAAGGAAATGGACCGCCATTACTAGGTAGGAACTGGTTAAGTGATCTTAAGTTAAATTGGGAGAGTATTTGTTCATTGAAGAATGTAAAAGAATCTAGTCTTACTTCACTAGATAAAGTTATATCTGAAAATAAATGTGTTTTTGGTAACTCTGGATTACTAAATGATAGAACAGTGAAGTTAAGCATTAAAGATACAAATCCAAGATACTGCAAAGCTAGAGTTCCACCTTATGCAATGAGGAATAAAATTGAAAATGAGCTAAGTAGATTGGAATCTAATGGCATTATAAAGAAGGTAGACTATTCCGATTGGGCGACACCCATTGTGCCAGTGTTAAAGAAGGATGGTTCTATAAGAATTTGTGGAGATTATAAAACTACACTGAATAAGCAAATAGAGCTAAATAGGTACCCTATACCTAACATTGAGGAAATTTCTTTGAATTTGGCAGGAGGAGACAAATTCACTGAATTAGACTTTAGTCATGCTTACACTCAACTAGAACTGCATCCAGATTCAAAAGTCTATACGACAATAAACACACATAAAGGACTCTACCAATATGAAATACTATGTTTTGGCATATCATCTAGCCCTGGAATTTTCCAAGCTGTCATGGACAGTATTTTTAAGGATATTCCAAATGTTTGTGTGTACTTTGACAATGTGTACATAACTGGTAAGAATGACACTGAACATCTTAAAACACTTGATAAAGTATTGAAAATTGTTGGTGAAAAAGGTTTAAAGATAAACAAAGATAAATGTCAATTCATGCTGACAGAAATTAGTTTTCTTGGTTATATATTAAGCAAGCAAGGTATCAGACCTCAACCTGAGAAAACAAAAGCCATTAAAGAAGCACCCAAACCTGAAAATACCCAACAACTAAGAGCTTTTTTGGGCTTGATAAATTATTATGCAAGGTTCATGGGAAATCTGTCTGGTAAACTATCACCACTGTACAAGCTGCTACAGAAAAATGCAACTTGGCACTGGGGTAAACAACAAGAAGCTGCTTTTAATACAGCAAAAGAGGCTTTGTCTACTGACACCTTACTAACTCACTATGACCCAGGGAAAAGACTTATATTAACATGTGATGCTTCACCAGATGGTGTAGGAGCAGTCTTGTCCCACATGGATGAGAAGGGTGACAGACCCATTGCTTTTGCCAGTAGATCTTTGAACCAGGCTGAGAAAAATTATTCTCAGTTAGATAGGGAAGGCTTAGGCATCATTTTTGGTGTTAAGAAATTTCATAAGTTTCTGTTTGGTAGGAAGTTCACCATCTTTACAGATCATAAACCATTGCTAGGTTTATTTGGAGAAAACAAAACCCTACCTGAGCATGCCTCACCAAGAATTCAAAGATGGGCTATCACACTAACTGCATACAATTATGAATTGAGATACAAACCTGGATCTGAGAATAGTGCAGATAGCCTTAGTAGATTACCTTTAAAAAACCAAAGCCTGAGCTATGTACCAGAAGATGTATTTGTTCTCTTCACTATCATGGATAACTCCAATATAAATGTGAATGATATTAAAAGAGAAACACAAAAAGATGAGTGCTTAATAAAAGTATATGATTACTGTAAGAATGGTTGGCCTGAAGAGTCTGTGAATGATGACTTAAAGCCATATTAAATAAGAAATAAAAACCTTTGTGAAGATAATATAAAAGATGGAGAAGATGCAGTCCATTATCAGTCAGAATTACCTAAACAAAGTATTTGTAACTTAATAAATGATTATGGTGATATGGCAATTTCAAATACATTAGTAAGAAGGAATGTGATCATCAAACAACTTTGCTAACATCATTAGCACTTACAGAAACTAAAAGGGTAACATCAAAAGAAGAAAAAGATTTTTGCCATTTAATACACCCACTTCAAATACTGGATCACAGTTGTAAAGTGATATTGTCCAGGATATTACTTTTAAACAGTATTTTTGGTTACCAGGAAAGCACTATCAGATTACCTGAGAAAATTGATCAATCAAAGAAATCTATGTCAATTAAGGATCTGAATAACAGCATAATACTTCCAGATGCCAATTCAAAAATAGTTCCATTAAATCATGACAAATCATCCATTGAAAGAGAATTTGCAGTTAATGATAATGTGCATCTAAGAAATTATGGGAGAAAGGAAAAATGGATACCAGGTCAAATTGTTCAATGTACAGGACCTGTGCCTTATAAAGTTAAAAATAACTTGTGCAGATAATAAGTGTGAATCTGTCAATCCCACCAAATCTGATCAGTTCACACCAACTCAGTTTGTTCCACAACCAAGTTCTGTTGATATGAGTGAACCAAGTTGTCTGGAGTCAGAAAATGTAAATTCTGGAGTTAATGATTTAAATCCTAGACCTCCTGAGATAGAGAATCCAGATGGTCAGAATCTTGAGTCACCAAATCAAAAGCCACTGAGAAGGTCAAGCAGGACAATCAAAGTCCCAAATAAGTTAGACCTATGATTCTAAAGGTCAAAAGGACTTTGACATTATTGTTTTGTATTTTGATTATGTTGTAGCATATTGTGCATTGTTTGTAAGGATGTAATCTACCATAGTGTTCATGTTACAATATAATTGGTGATTTTAGGATACTATCAATTGTTCTATTGAGAGATGTGTTATTGTGTTCTAAGGGTAAAGGGATGTAATAGATTGAAATAATTGTGAGGTCAAGGGAACTCACTCTTCTGTATTAGTTATATTTATAATATTGTTATCTTGAGTGATGTCCCTTGTGTACTTCCTTCCGTTCTCTCTGTGTTTACCATCATGATGTAGTTAGACCCAATAAATGTGTTATATACAACCACAGGCTTCTGTCGTCAATCTATTATAGAAATTATCTTTTTTTTTACTAATCATAGTAAAAGCATTGGTCTATATAATTTATGTGTTATGGAAAGAAAAGTTTAATTTTTATTATATATGTATTTTTATAAACAAATGTCCAATACAAAAGTCTTATATAATTATTGTTCTTCTTTTAGTTCTGTTCTATACTGGGAATCAAAAGATCCAACATTTCAGCAATTATTCTTGCTTCAAGCTGACGGAAATACTGTATCTGCTTTGGGTAGAGGAACATTTGTGTAAGTCAAGTTTAGCTTGATTTTATGAATTGAAAGATAACAATCAGTTCACTCTAATTTCTGGTATGATTGTTTTGGTCATGAAATATTGGATCACATAGCAATGTCCACATTAGCGCTGTACTTGATTAAATAAATGCAATGATGTACAAATGATTTGGATAACATGTCATCCTAATATACATAAGCGAATGTGCACACATCTCTCTCTCTCTCTCTCTGTCCGCATGTCCCAAGACTAAGAGATCAGTATCTTCAGCAATATATGGAGAACTTAAAGATACGAACTTTTGTTGAAAATAATACGGTGGATGTTTTAAATGTATAAACTTAAATTTTATTAAAGAAGGAAAATAAAAATAAAGGCATATTCAAATGTAAAAACACATTTTAATTATGCAACCGGTAATCTTGTGACAAGAACACAAAAAACAATGACGTCACTTCATCTTCCAATTTTAGAATATAAAGAAATGAACTATTTCATTAAAATTTAGATCTATAATTTTACTTATCAAGATGTACTTTATGAAATGTATACAATTTTCTTGGCCTAAACTAATACAAATTACTTTTAAAAAACAAGAATTTTTAATTTAATAAGTATTGGTAGCCTATGTTATTTTAAATGTGTCGGATTTTTAGTTATTTAGTTTTTTCTTTGCTTTTTGACCAATAAAATATTATATACGAGCCGGCCCGCGGCATAACATACGCCGCTATTTAGTTGTTTTTTCTACTTTTCAGTCATTCATAATTTGTGAATTCGACGGTACCAACGCTGCCACTGAAAATATTTCTTTAAAACACTATAAGTAGCACGTTAAGGACCATAACCCCCCCCCCCCCCCCCCCCCCCAACGTTTAAAATTGTTTCAAACTAAATTATCTGCCCCTAATAGTCGTCACTAAACCCGGCTCTGCTTGTAAACATTTAGAGTGAACACAGCTCACAAAGACCATGTAGGGGTGGGGGTGGTAGGGAGCACGTTTACAATTTGTTTTCTAGCGTCTCCCAGAAGAGAATTATATATAGATTATAATATTATATTATATATTATAATATATATATATATATATTTAATATATATATTATATATATTATAATATATTATATTATTATAATATTATAATAAAATATTATATATTTTATATAATATATATATATATTATATATTATAATATTATAAAAAAATATTATATATTTTATAAAATATTTTTCTCAAACATGTATAACATTAAAAATATATAGGCCTATAATTCATGTGTAACAGATACCGACGGCAATTAGATATATATTCTAAGAACAAATATTATAGCTACCGTCTACTTTGCATGCAGTTTTACACGATGCAAACTATCCCAAAAAGAAAGTCCAGTTCCCTTTCAAAGCTGATTTTCTATGGGGGAAGTTGACCAGCTTCAGTGATCTTAAGATGGGATAGCACTGGTCAGCACTGGTGGGACATCATACCTGGAATCCAAACTCAAGCCTTCTGGGTTAGCATCTGACCACACCGTCCTATCCAAGCCACACCACCCCTATCCTGGCCACCCATACCCCAGCCACATCGCCCCTATCCTGGCCATCCATACCCCAGCCACACCGCCTTTATCCCAGCCACACCGCCCCTATCCCAGCCACACCGCCCCTATCCCAGCCACACCGCCCCTATCCCAGCCACACCGCCCCTATCCCAGCCACACCGCCCCTATCCCAGCCACACCGCCCCTATCATGGCCACCCATACCCCAGCCACACCGCCTTTATCCCAGCCACACCGCCCCTATCCCAGCCACACCACCCCTATCCCAGCCACACCGCCTTTATCCCAGCCACACCGCCCCTATCCCAGCCACACCACCCCTATCCTGGCCACCCATACCCCAGCCACACCGCCTTTATCCCAGCCACACCGCCTTTATCCCAGCCACACCGCCCCTATCCCAGCCACACCGCCCCTATCCCAGCCACACCACCCCTATCCTGGCCACCCATACCCCAGCCACACCGCCCCTATCCTGGCCACCCATACCCCAGCCACACCGCCTTTATCCCAGCCACACCGCCTTTATCCCAGCCACACCGCCCCTATCCCAGCCACACCGCCCCTATCCCAGCCACAAGGAGAGTGAAACAACACATTCAACCTACCACAGAATGAGTAGCCTATATACAAACTTTCCCTATTATAGAGCTTTGATATTACAAAATAATGAATTAAATGTGGATTTTTTTTCAGAGATGCATGTCCAGGAAAAGTAGTAGCTGTTACTTGTAAACCTAAAGGTATTTAAAAAAAATTTTTTGATAAAATATAAATGGGCTAAACCAAAGATTCTAGCAGATGAAGAGGACATACTCTAATCACTATCTAAATTTACAAATGTGTCTCTTTAAAAAAAAAAACAAAAAAAACAACTAATATTGAGTTTTAAAAAAAAATCCAACTTGTAAGCTGAATTTTTTGCTTACTTCTTTTACTTCTGATCAGAATGCGGACGTCCATCACTGACACTAAAAAATAGCATAATAGGTGGCACTGACGCTAGCCCAGGAGCCTGGCCATGGATGGTTTCAATAAAAAATTACAACACTCACGACTGTGGAGGGGCAATCATCGATCCATATTTTATTTTAACTGCAGCACATTGTGTTGAGTATGTTTTTTTTATTGTAACTTTTACTCTCTAATATGAACTGTAGACAACAAAGAATAAATTTAATTTGCATAAAAGAAATCCTTAGTAAATATAGTTTAACCATAAGATGCATATTTATTAAATTCTTAATAAACATTTTTAAATTTTTTCCATGTTACGTAGAATAATATTTAGAAAAAAGTATGAACAGAGAATTTATTACCCTCAGTGTATCAGAATTAGTTGTTAGGTTACCATACCCCTTGGACCAAAGTCCTACCATCCTTACACAAAAGTCCTACCATCCCTAGACAAAAGTCCTACCATCCCTAGACAAAAGTCCTATCATCCCTAGACAAAAGTCCTATCATCCCTAGACAAAAGTCCTATCATCCCTAGACAAAAGTCCTACTATCCCTCTAGGACAAAAGTCCTACCATCCCTACACAAAAGTCCTATCCCTAGACAAAAGTCCTACTATCCCGCTAGGACAAAAGTCCTACCATCCCTACACAAAAGTCCTACCATCCCTAGACAAAAGTCCTACTATCCCTCTAGGACAAAAGTCCTACCATCCCTACACAAAAGTCCTACCATCCCTACACAAAAGTCCTACCATCCCTACACAAAAGTCCTACCATCCCTAGACAAAAGTCCTACCATCCCTAGACAAAAGTCCTACTATCCCTCTAGGACAAAAGTCCTGCCATCCCCATTTGACACAAGGCGTACCTTCCCTTTATGAGACATGGCTGTATAATTTTCCCAGTTTCTTTGTCAGCATGTTAGCATAAACAGTAGAGTAGTAATGCAAAACAGTTTTTTTATATTTAAAAACGGGGAAATAAAATGTAAGAACAAAATTTAATCGATTTTAATCAAACTTTAAAAATCTCTTTATAGGTCTTTTAGAGTGTTCACATCCTTCACAGTAGTAGCTGGTACCACAGTAATCTATGGCTCACAGAAATCTGCGACAGAAGTGACCCGTGAAGTGCGGCGTGCCATCATTCACCCCGACTATCAAATGTTAAAAGGGAATGACATTGCACTGATTGAATTAAAAAAACCTCTGGTCTACAACGATTATGTCAAGCCCATTTGCTTCCCTGAGGCTGATGATGTCTTCGCAAGATGGAGCAGGTGCTACATAACTGGCTGGGGTCATTTATCTGGAGTCAGAGGTAACCAGAAAAATATGGTGGAAGTTGAGATGATTTTCTGTCTTTTCCAACGCCCTTGGTTTTTGTTTTAAATGGTCTTGTATTGGCTAGGTAATAGAATTTGTGTTAAAACCTTTGTAGATTTGGTGCCAGAAGTACTGCAGGAAACAAAGTTGACTTTAATGGATGCCAAAAAATGTAACAGCTCTTTCATGTGGGATGGTGGCATGCACATAACAGAGAGCTGCGCAGGGTACTACAATGGGTTGATTACAGCCTGCAGAGTAAGTCAGCTAAGCACATATTTAACCAATGCACATATATATAACCAATACACATATTTAAACTGCACATATCTAACCAGTGCACATATCTAACCAGTGCACATATCTAACCAGTGCACATATCTAACCAGTGCACATATCTAACCAGTGCACATATTTAACCAGTGCACATATATAACCAGTGCACATATATAACCAATGCACATATTTAACCAGAACATATTTAACCAGAACATATTTAATCAGAACACATATTTAATGATTATTTTCTAATGAGTCAAACAAAAGAAAACAATCATAGAATATTAAAATGTCACAATTGTATGAGCACGCTTCAATTTTTCCTTGACAGGGTGACAGTGGCAGCTCAGTTGTCTGTGAGGATGACACCAACACCTGGAAAACTGTAGGTGTCGCTAGTTATGTCTTCACGACTTGCAGTGTCGCAGCAAAGCCAATGGTCTATTCTCAGACCAAGCTGTATGTTGATTGGATAAAAAACCAAACTAGTGAGTCAATGTCTCTAAATTTTATCTGCTTTTCAAGTGTTTTATATATATATATAACCAGTTGACATGTATACTTAATTGTATTGGAGGGGATCCCTTCCAACACTAAAATTAGGAATGAAAAAGAGCTAAAATCCAAGAAATATAGTGCCAGTATTGTTTACATTTAAATAAATACATTTAAAGAAAACAATGTCACATGGTTAAAAATACTTTATTGCTATTGTGTTGATAAAACCATCTTAAAAAATATTTGAATTTCCTTCCATTTGAGGTTGCAGTAATGTGCAACAAGTACACTAATAATATATAAATGAATACATAATAATAAACAAATATAAAAAAATTCATCTTTTGAAAAGTAAGAAATTCATTTTATTCACAGTTTGTCAGTTTATGTGTGATGATGGCATCTGTTTATTTGATAAAAATATGCTGTGTGATGCAGTAAATGATTGTGCCGACAATAGCGATGAGATTCGACTTTGTAGTAAGTTAATCACATTATCTCTGCATCTGTCTTTAAGTTAAGTTAATCACATTATTTCGGCATCTGTCTTTAAGTTTAAGTAAATGTTAAATAACACATGATGAAAATCTGGATTATTTTTCCATTTCTAAAGATATCAATATCAACTGCACATTTGATGATAAGTTTATGTGTGGCTACAAAAGCAAGTGGAAGCTCAGCTATCCACCTGAGACAGCTATCAACTTTTATCCATTGTTTGACCACACGCTAGGAAGACACCCAGGTAAAGTTATGTTTACTTTCTACTGTAATTAAATTAAATTTCTGGTGGGAAATTTTTTTTATTAATAGGGCCTATAGCCTAGTCATTTATAAATGCAATTTAATTTTTATACAACTTCTTTTCAAAGGCATGTTACTTCTGGGTGAGACAAAGTTGGATCTTATCTCGCCTCATATCCAGCTCAACTCTTCTCATTGTGTTCGATTCTTCTATCATGCACGGGGAAATGCTCCAAATGGCATTTCTGTCACTATAAAAAATTTAAAATCCAACCTGTATGAAAAAGTTTGGGAACTAAAGAAGGTAAAGTTTTAAAATCCTTGTTGAGGATAGTTTCGCTGCAGTGCTTTGTATTTTGAAACCTTGGCAGTAATGTTGTCATGTTATCTACACAGAATCTAATGAGTGATTTACATATAGTTTAGAATAATCTGCTTTTACCAAACTATTCTGTTATGTTGAGCTAGTCATTTGATGATATGGATTTGCATTGATGACAGCATTGTAAAAAGTATGTACTTCAAACAACTCTGGCTTATTTCACCAGAATATTTACATATTTTTAACTTTATTAATCTCCAGATTGTAGATGGTCCTGACAGATGGCTGATGGGAATCTTTGACTTGCCAGCAGGAGAATACGCCATGTACACCCGGGTATATGACAATGAACGTTTTGCTATTGATGACGTGCTGTTCATGCCAGGAGAATGTGATTACATGGGTATTTGTTCAAAAAAATTTTTTTGATAGATATATTTTGTCAACAAAATACTTTTGTAAACTTCAAATAGTGTTTCAGTTATTATTTAATTACTTAAAGTATCCTAATACTGGTTTTAATGTTTAGAGTTATCTGTTATGAGTTTTAATTATTTCTAAATTATTAGTACTTCACAAACCAACAGATAATTTTATGTTTGCTCATGCAGATTGTTTAGCTGGAGAGATTATGTGTTTTACATCTGGTGTTCTAAACTGTCTTCCTAATGAATCCTTCTGCAATCTGGTTATAGACTGTGATGATGGAGAAGATGAAGTCAATTGTACAGGTAATGTTACATCTATTTCTATGTATTCTATTTTCTTGTATTCTATGCTTAATTTGTGAGTACATTTCTAAAAGTTCGTTGATAAAAACTGTTAACTAATATGTTAAGAAACTATTGGTAAGTCAGAATGAATATGTTTAATTGAATCTTTTTTTTAATTTGTCTAAGTCCTGAATATATTGGCAATGCAGTAGAAAATAATATTTCAACAATATTCTTATTATGAAATGAAACCCATTATTTGCTGACAAATTCTACATTTCTTCTAGAACTGCTAGATCTAGATGACCAACCATACTATGCTTGTGATTTTGAAAATGGCAACATCTGTGCCTTGGAGCAGCACTCTAATGATTCTAGAGCTGCCGAGTGGAAGATGGTCAACTCCAGCAGAACTCCAAACAATATAATGGATCACACATTTAACAATAGTTCTGGTAATGGCTTATTCATAGTTAAATAAAACTTGTGTTACTGTGTCCACATTTTGTTTGTGTTACTGTGTCCAAATTTTGTCTGTGTTACTGTGTCCAAATTTTGTTTGTGTTACTGTGTCCAAATTTTGTTTGCGTTACTGTGTCCAAATTTTAATTGGTGTTACTGTGTCCAAATTTTGTCTGTGTTACTGTGTCCAAATTTTGTCTGTGTTACTGTGTCCAAATTTTGTTTGTGTTACTGTGTCCAAATTTTGTTTGTGTTACTGTGGCCAAATTTTGTTTGCGTTACTGTGTCCAAATTTTGTTTGTGTTTCTGTGTCCAAATTTTGTTTGTTACTATGTCCAAATTTTGTTTGTGTTACTGTGTCCAAATTTTGTTTGTGTTACTGTGGCCAAATTGTGTTTGTGTTATTGTGTCCAAATTTTGTTTGGTCTGCAAGATGAGGAGAGATACATGGATTTTTAACTTTGACATTGGCCATTTGATGTTAATTTTAACATTTTAACCTACTAAAATACCTTTAAATAAGTACAAAGCTAGAAGGGTAATTTTGGTTGAAATAGAAAAGGGTTTGGCGAATTGTGAAACATAAAATTTAAAAACTATAGCTTATGTGTCATGAAAGTGTATTTATGTAATGATAATCGCTATTTTGTTGTATTATGGTGGAATATCTTTAAGATACTGATGAACTCTACTTCTCATGCTTTATTGATCATCAATTTGGGGAACTTTAATTTTTTTCTTTATTATTGTGATAATTTTATTATAGTACTATTCTTTTTAATGTAAGGTATAAATCTGTTAAAAAATCTGTTTGTTAAAACTAACATTTTTTGTAACAGGCAATCTATTAAAGCTGAAAACACATGGCATGATAGATAAAGATGTGGTTGTAATGTCGCAGGCTATCCAGTTAGGCTTACTACCTCTGTGTTTACAGTTCTTTTATGCATCAACTTCAAGCCAGACTTTAAAAGTAAGAGCTGAAGTCTAACTTTTCCTACAAGAATTTTTTTTTAAAATTCATTTTAAAAGTGTAAAATTTTCCTTAAAAAACAAACTTAAAAAATGTCTCAATTTTCTATAGGTGCTGATAGAAGTGAATAACACACAGCAGACTTTGCTTACGTTCACAAACAGACAAACTTTGGACTGGATCCCAACCCAGGCTACCATACCTAGTGTACCCCAGCCTGAAAGAGGTCGCTTGTTGTATGTAGCTGTAGGTGGTGACCTTGGCACTGGGACCATTGAAAAAGCAATTATGCTTGATGACATCACCATCAGCCAAGGTCGATGCCCTATGTTTAGTAAGTACAGTTTTATTCTGGATTTTATTTTCTAAAAATTGTTTGTTTTATTGATGAAGCCTATATTAGAAGTGTTACAGGTTAGTTGTAGGTTAGATAGAAATAGGTTAGAATAATCTAGAACTAGGGAAGAGTGCTTGTGTGAGTTGAGTTTACCCTAGAGTATAGTTAACCCCGGTGTGTTTATGGTGTGTTTATGTATTGTTATCCCAAAGTCGAATGCGGTATAAAAGCTGGAGTGAATGATTGTAAGGGGGACAATTGACAGCGGTTAGGGCGAGGGCTACTCTGTAATGTGGAGAGTTGAGACCAAATAAAAGTACTGAAGTTTGACACAAATCGTTATCTGAGTTGAACTAAACCCAGACTTAACAAGAAATTTATGTTTTTAGGGTGTCCAGACAACCATCTTCTATGTCGTGAAGAAGCCTATTGTTTACCAAAAAATAAAGTATGTGACCGCGTTGTAGACTGCCTACAGGGAAATGATGAAATCTCTTGTGGTATGTTTTCATACATGTAATTTTGGTTGCTTATTTTTTTATAGGACTGGTAAAATGTTAGATATTACTTTTCCTGATAAATTGTTAGACATTATTACTTTCACTTTACAAGAAGGCCTTAATCAGTTACCTTGCTTTTTTTTTTTTTTCAGAATGTACTTCATCAGAATTCAGATGTTCAACTGGACAATGCATTCCATCATCTCACATGTGTGACACAGTTGAGCATTGTCTAGATGGTAGCGATGAAGGTGCTGTTTGTGGTATGTCTTAATTCATTTCAACTCTCATGAGTGATGCTTGCACATTTTTTTTTAATTCCTTAATCCCTGTTGATATTTCTTGACTTATTACATGTTAAAGTATATTGCAGCTCTATATTTAAAATACACTTTTTAAATATCTTTTATGCATGTCTTATTTCAGATGATAAACGAAAAATATCCTGTCAGTTTGAGGATGTCTTTATGTGTGGTTATACAGTCAACACTTCCATCAATGAATTTCATTGGAAAAGATCAAACGCTGAAACAGGATTAATTAGTTCTGATCACACTTTTGAAAATACAGAAACCATTGGTATGAAGCACATTTTCTGATGGGGTTAATTCGACCAGCTTAATTCTAGCTCAAATTCTGGACTCATTTTCTGATTTAAAACTATTTATTCATCTTTAGTTAAAAGTTACTCTCATATAATTTCTTGTATAGCTGATTGGAGGAAAATATATTGCTATTGTTCATCTCTGGTACATTACATAATATTATTTTGTATAAATTTATCATAGTATTTTATTAAACTTTATTAGAGAAAAGAGTTGTTAACTTTTTCAAAAAAATCAGTTTAAAATGGTTAATGTAATATGTAATGTGGTAGACCTACACTTGTTCTCTGAGCTTTTGGGTGATAAGTTTTTACTCTGTATCTAAGTGTATTGTATTATATCAAGAAAACATTTGTTAAGGCCTAACCCATTTATTGTGATTTTCTAAATTATATGTACTTTTTATTATTCTAGGCTCATATATCATCACTGATACGATGATGGGTGGAGATTTAACATCACTGGATTCCATCCCCTTCCAGTCGGCAGGCCATGGATTAGTTTTCTTTTACTATTCTTACTATTTCAACCAGCAGCTGCAGTTGGACACTGGTCGACTCAGTTTTCTCATCACATTCACAGCTAATGGAGCCAAAGTAAGAAACACATTTTTCTCATCACATACACCGCTAATGGAGCCAAAGTAAGAAACACATTTTTCTCATCACATACAACACTACACATTTTTCTCATCATATACACGGCTAATGGAGCCAAAGTAAGAAACACATTTTTCTCAACACATACACCGCTAATGGAGCCAAAGTAAGAAACACATTTTTCTCATCACATACACCGCTAATGGAGCCAAAGTAAGAAACACATTTTTCTCATCACATACACCGCTAATGGAGCCAAAGTAAGAAACACATTTTTCTCATCACATACACCGCTAATGGAGCCAAAGTAAGAAACATTTTTCTCATCACATACACCGCTAATGGAGCCAAAGTAAGAAACACATTTTTCTCATCACATACACCGCTAATGGAGCCAAAGTAAGAAACACATTTTTCTCATCACATGCACCGCTAATGGAGCCAAAGTAAGAAACACATACTCTATTAACTTAAGCAGATTTGATCATCTTACCATCTCTTATACACAATGCACACACCTAGTTTTTTTTTTTATTAACTGAAAAGCTGACAATAGAATAAAAATAGTTTAACCCATAAGCTGACATTAGAATAAAAATAGTAGAACTTAAAATGTTTCATTATAATAACGGTAACTTTTAAAATAAATAACAACTCCAATATTTTTTCATCAAAAAACTATTTATAGTGACATTTCTTTTATTATTAATTGCTCTAAACCTGATTAATAAGCTGATATGCTCATAATTACTAGAAACTTTGCAGTTAATTCCGTTGGGAAAATCTCTCATAACCCATTCATAAGACAATTTTTTGTCTTGTCATACTTATGAACAAATGTACAAGTTTTGAAATACAGTTTATAACAGTAATTGTAGCTTATACATTTTAATTATTTTTTTTTTTTGCTGTAGGAAGAGAAGTGGTTTGCTCTACCTGATGATAATAAATTCTGGAAAATGAAATGCATTGACCTCCCTGTTGGCAACATCACCATATCATTTCTTGCTCACAGAGGTTCCTATGCCAATGCTATCATTGCTGTTGATGACATTTTACTTCTCACTGAGAGCTGTGATAGTCATGTTACTGGTAAGTTATTTGTTGTTCAGTCAGATCACAATTTTGAGTCACATCACAATTCTGATGAGTCAGATCACAATTTTGAGTCACATCACAAATCTGATGAGTCAGATCACAATTCTGATGAGTCACGTCACAATTTTGAGTCAGATCACAATTCTGATGAGTCATATCACTATTCTGATGAGTCACATTGCTATTCTGATGAGTCAGATCACAATTCTGAAAACATTCCTTTGCACCCTATTTAACTGAAAAACAGAAAACCATGAAACAAATCGTTCCCCTATAAAATCACTCTAGACAAAGCTACCCTGGGTATTTAGTTCCAGCCAAGCAAAAATAAGAAAGTTGATCTGTTTGCAATGTTTAAAATAATCCTGACATTAAGAAATACCAGACACTATGGCCTTGGTAAATTTACCATCAAATAATGTAGCTACCCTTATTGTTCAAGTTATATCAATGGTGAAAATGAAAATATACATGTGGGAAGGGTCATGGTCACCTCAGTGTGGCTTTTTAATTTTTTAAAGTGTTTACTTCTATCTAAATATAATGTTTAGACACAAAACTAGACTTCTATGCTGAAGTTGAAATTTTGTTGAAAACTGTGTTTATAGATGGTTGATTTGCTAATACTTTCTGGTTCGCTTATTTTAATGTAGTCAAGCAGAGAAGCTGAACAGACAGTGAGTTAAATTCCTATTGACAAACATACAGCATGGTTTTCTTTTACTTTTATCTTGTTTTGGATTTATCTCTCTGCTAAACACCAAGCATGGGACCACTGTCATGAAATTATGTACAAACTAAATTTTGTTAACTTTTGTGTGGATGGTCAGATTTATTATTTACCTCATTATTGAGATTTTTTAAATTTTAATTTTAAATTATTCTATTCTCTCCATACTCTTGCTTATATTGTCAGTTGGTTTTCATATGATAGAAATTGATATTGATGTAAACTGTTAAATATTAAACTATTTATGGAAAGTTCTAGTACAGAAATAATTGCAAATAATATAAAATATATGGGAAGGGGTGTAGAACTCTGACCAGTTGTACATAAGCCTCTAGAAGGATGGTGTTGATCACTGGGTTGATAGAAGATTCCCAGTAAATATCCCCCCCCCCCCACCTGAATCTGACCACAAGGAATGGGGTCTGCTGGTTTTGAACATGACAGTTCATGGGACAAGTGAAGTAGAGTTCAACTGTTCCTGTGACCTTGGCATATGAAAGGATGGTGTGGTCAACACTGCCCAGCCGACTTACTTTCCCTAACATGATTTAGGTACTCATCGAGTTGGATGGAGTTAAATAAAAATGCGGCTCATGCAGATGACCTATAGATCACTTTCTATATACTGCACCATTAGTTGTATTAAAACAAAATTGTCATATTAGGGTGGCTTCACTGTTGTTTGTGAAGTAAAAAATAGGATGAATTGAAACCTGTTTTTACCTCTTTATTTTTGTTTTAATCCCTCTAGGTGTGAGGATTGCAAGTGCTCTACCTCAAGGTAAGACCAGGTTTTTTTTTAACAATAAAAATATTAACACTAATGAGCAGTAGAAACATTTGCTAGTTTAGAACTTAAATATTGTAGTTGCAGGCCAGAAATTGTCAACATTGCACACTAACTGCTGTTCAAGTTTTTGTTGAGGGATTATATTGTCTTTCACGACTATGTGACACAATATCTTAAATTGCAAGACTCTTTAAAATCATTATCAAATATAATTTTTGTACACACAAAAAAGTATTAACAGTTTATAAGGTAGCATAATAAATTTCCCTGAACTAATTTAAATGAAATGATTTCAGCCGTAGTCTGCCCTGAAAGCAAAAAGCCTTGTAGAAACAACATGTGTTTGGACATCAGTCTCTTCTGTGATGGTGTGTTAGACTGCCTTGATGGCTATGATGAACTCAACTGCACCAAATCATAACATTTGTGATGGAACCCTAGACATAGTGTTGTAGATTTGTTAGCAAACATGTTCCACATATAAATATTTATTACAAATGTACTGAATAGCAGTAAACTCTAGCTGCCTGTAGACAGCATTTATTGTTCATAGTATACATTATCATGTTTTATAATTTTAATATATACTACAAATGTTTGTTCTGTTATTTGTTAACTTGCAGCATTATTTTTGTAATTTGTTAACATTTATTCATGCAGTAGTTGTTTTTTTTTTCTTGTACTTCAAAAGTTTAGTAGTCTTCATCAACAATTTAGTGCTGAAAAATTCTTTATTCAAGCTAGTCAAAAATACTATCTGCTGTGTAATGCTTTTTTATTTCACTCTATTTTTTTGAGGACTGTTACTTCTATTGCTAAATTTACCTAAAGACATTTGCACACTTGGCAGTGAAAGCTAAATATTCCGTAAGGCGGATACATTTAAGATAGCTGCCCAACCAGATTACATGACAAAATGAAACTGTTTATGTTTTTGTAAGACTTCAGAAGATGCCATAACTTGTACATAGATCAATGTCAAATACAGTGGTGCTCAGGGGAGGTGATACTGTATATTAGTTCAAATGTGCCTTTGGTGGAGACAAATCAGAAATATTTTTGCTTGTAGCATTGAAGATCTATATTGATATATCATATGAAAGTATGATAGCGTGCATGTGAAAACTAAGATGTATATGAATATATCAAATGACTAAATACAAAGTATGATAGTATGCCTGTGAAAACTAAGATGTATATGAATATATCAAATGACTAAATAAAAGAATGATAGTATGCTGTGAGAATTAAGTTTATTGAATGACTGCCTAAATGGTAATTTATAAAATAAAATATTTGAGTAACTGTACCAGTTATTACCCAAATATTACAAGCCTAAAACATTTTTAAACCAAACTAACATGGTGAATGAAAACTATAACATAATATTAAAGAATTTTTCCATGTATAGTTATTTAATATAAAAAAATGATTGTACATAGTTACTGTTAAATAGCAATGCAAATAATGTTTTGTGATGTATTTATATAAAATATTGTTGTATATATTGTAAAATAAATTCCATCTTCATACAATTGTGATCTTTGATTTAGTTGCACCATAAAGCCTCATGTTACTAATGTCTTTTTATTGTTAGGGAGCTACAAACTTACATATCTTAAAAAGTGCTATGCAGCTTTCATTGACATTTTTTAAAACTCTTTAGCTGTGCTGAAACATCTGGGGTTTTTTTTTTTTTTAAAAGTGCTGGTAATAATTTCAATTCTTATAATTATAACTATGCCAGCAGAGTTGAAATAAAATTTGTTTTACTGATCTTCAACACAAATCCTGGCAGTAAAGTAGTATTAGCCATAAAACCTGAACAAAATAATTTCAATAAGAATGAAAAATTTAGTAGCTTTTTTCTTTACCAACAAAGTTATTGATGCAATTTTTTATCAGCATAAAGCAATGTTTATAGTTTAATTATTTAACAAACAGATTAGTATTCATTTTATATTTAGTACGCAAGATACCATTATAACATTTTGTAATTCATCATTACATCTTTAGATGCTGTACATAAAAAATTAAATGTATTTTGTAAATACTTACTACTACTAGGTTATTTAACTTTGTTTTTTATTATATTGAGAGCCAGCTGAGAGATGTAATGATAGAACGTGTGCATATTAATTTTTTCTTAACTAATGTATAATTCTGCTAAATCATGGGAGCAAAATAAAATATCAATTCTTTTTTGTTGTTTTTTTTGTTATTAATAGTACCTAACTAGCGTAACACCTCATTCTGATGAAAAAGTTTGTTGCAAATGGTGTAGAAAACAGGTTCCCAATCTATAGGTTGCTTATGGTTTATTTTAATTTCTTTTTTTTAGGGGGGGGGGGGGGTGTCTTGATGTAAAATAAGTTTAAATTGAGTTTCAAGTTTCTGTAGCAAAGGATCACAACTTGAAAGTCTGGTGACTTGTGGTGTAATGTGTCAGTTTATGGCAGATGTACCACCCTGCTGCAACTTGTGTTTGAAGTGGTGCAATTTTACATATACAGCTATAAGAATACATAGTTTTTGTCTCTGGATAGTTTAAAGTGACTAGTGATTTTTAGAAATGTAGATCATTAGCTATTTTTTGACTAATTATAAAATATAGGCAAGAGCCAATATTTTTGGTTTATTAGGGGAAAAGCACTGACAGTTTGCAAACCACAAGTGGAGAGACTGGCAAGATGTGAATGTTCAAACCTTCAGGGGCCACTCAACCTAGTGTTGTATATTGACATTTCCATTATGTTTAAAGTTTTGAATTTTTATCAATTTATATACGATTAAATTAAAAGCTATTCTTGCATGATCAGAAATGAAATTTGGAAACAATTATGAGTGGGTGCATCTAGTGTGATTAAATGTGTGCTTTGGACAAAGAATATTTTAAGTCAATCAATATACTTTTAGGGGATAATCTGTGAGATCATAATGCTGGACTTCCACTAAACAAAAGTAAACAAAATGCAATCAGTTTTTAAAACATTTTTTATTTAAAAATAAAAACAATGTGACTCATCTGCAAATTGAATACAGCAGACAATGAATGTTTATACTACTAAGACTAAGCTCACTCACCTGAAAGTTATTAACACAAAACATACTACTCAAAAAGTATTTTGCTTTGTTGAAAAAATATAGACCAACAAGCTAAAAATGTACAGAAAACTATACCTTTCGAACATAAAACAAGTTTGGATTACAAAGACTATTGAATTACATACAGGCAAATAAACCATTTAACCTCACTTGTCAGATTACAAAAGAAATGAAAGTAGTATTGTTTTTTTAAATGACAAATGTTTTTGTACAAAAGCATTAAAAAATATCTCCATCATCAGGAGCATCAAGATCTGTATACTGAATCAGCTGCCGAGGATCAGATCGACGATACGGTCTTGTTGCTCCGCCAAAATTTGCCCTCCTGAATGTATCAGGGGAAGGTCGACTATCACGGACTGTAAAAGGGCTCTGATAGGCTGAAATATGAACTTTTACCTAAGTATTTTTTGAAAAATGAAAGATTTTCATATTTAAGGAAAATATAAGTTTATTTATATTTTTATCATCGTTAACCATTTTTGACAATTTCTGAATAAAGTTATTAATTATTGTTTCAAAAATAAAAAAGTAAAAGAAAAGCTACTTAAAATGCCTTAAAATTGAATTTGATTTTAATAGTAATGTGAATTATTCAAGTATAGAGATATTGTAAAAGCAGTCCAATGACTGTTGATTTCTTTTAAGAATTTTAAAACGTGTAATTGGAGGCGGCTTTTTTTAAACAATATTTTTTGTTGATATCACTGACGTTATCTGTTTATTATTTAGCTATTCAAATTAAAAAAATAACAGATCATCTTCCTGTAATAAAGCTACCTCAATCCAATTGATATTTTCTCTAATACAATATTTACTAAATCATTTTATTGATTAAAACAGAAGATTTCAGACAAATTTCTTAAACCTGACAAAATTTTCCTATAAAATATTATAGATATTAAAAAATATTAAGGATCAAATCAATGTGAAGAAAAAAATTTACCCCCAGCACCATTAGCTCCATACATGGGTCTTGCCATTCCATAACCACCCATGCTACCTGGTGAAGTGTAGCCAAATGGATCTGTGCGCTGTGCTACGGGAGCCTGAGGCTGGGGAGATGGGGCTGGTGGTGGTGGTTTGGGTCTGCTGCTTGGATGCTCAGGTAAAGATGGTCGTTTAGGATCCACAAGATAGTTGTTAAAGAACTTGACCTAAAAGTTAACCATAAGCTATAGCAATTGTGTGGACCAAATCTAAATCATTAACTGTATATATGATATGCCTATCTAGGAATAGTACAGTGACAATAAAAAGAACGAACCTCTTGCTTAACCTCATCAATTTTCTCCTGGTGCTTGTTGAAAATGTGTTTCCTAACAAAGTCTGGTCCTTTGAATTTCTTACCAGACAGCGGACAAAGCCATTTGTCTTTAGACAACTCCTGAGTATTGGCTTGAACAAACTTTTCTACTTCTGTACATAAAGTTAAGGTCAACATGTTTAGCATTCAAAACCTTAAGATACTTACAAAGTAAAATTACTATCAACATGCTTAGTATTTTATTAACTTCCAAGTATTCTTAAAATTAACTTGTAATCAAGTATAAACTAAAACTATGACTTTATAAGAGAAAACCAAGGATATAAATCTGGATCTTTCTTGCCCAGCTGGGTGGCATCTGTATCAGGAATTTGTTGGGAAGCCTCAAGAAAAGGTTTTAGTTTCTTCTCAAAACTGCTCATCCATTCATTCACTGAAATAGTTTTTTAAATCAGTATTATCACACAGTTCTAAATATATTAAAAAAGTTAACACACAAGTGAAATTGGAAACATTTTGAAATCTCACCATCATTCTGTGTTAACTTTGCAGTAGGTCCTGGTGGTGTTCCTCTAGCATGCATTATACCACATCTATGGGGCATTTCATCCTCGTTAGGGTATTCATTAGCACTATAGTAGTCAATGGAATGGACCAGCCTCAAATACAAAACCATGCGATCCACAGCCTGGTCAAGAGATGGTTACAAGCAGAATAAAACAAACATCCATTTCATAAATACAAACTTTGTACATTTTATGTCACATTTTTTTATACCTGTGCTAATGATTCATCTTTCTCCACACAGATTTCAGGGTTTACATCTTTTTTGTCCTCATCTGAGCCACCTAACAAAATTTAAAAAATAAAACCTTTTTAAATTTTTAACTATGGTCAACAAATTAACAGCATTACATTCAATTGGTGTCAAAATAAACAAAAAACTTTGGTCTTGTGGCAACTTACCCATAAGTTCATCTTCTTCAAAGCTGCCTTCTTCTACAAGAAAATCTGTAATATTTTTCAGCACAGGGTTTTTAGAGACAAACCCAAACTCTTGCTGTGAAAGAACAATTACAGTAATTTATATTGGCTAAGAACAATATATCTCTGAGTATAAATCTATGGTTATCCCTCTATTCAAATGCTTGCAGTAACACACCAACCTCTTTTTCATCATCTTTCTTTTCTTCTTCTGGATCATTCCAAAGTTTATACTTTTTATCCAAGATTTGGATGATCTTAGCTGCCATTTTAATGTCATTTCTCATTACTTGCTTATGAATAGTGATCCCATTCGCTGCTCTAATCCTCTGTTTCAACTCTCTGTTTAACGTGGCTCCAAGTTCATAATCCCTCAACTGTTACAGATTAGTTAACTAAATTACTCAACCTCATTATGTTACAAATAAAAACAATGAAAGAATAATGTTCAAATATTAAACAGCACTTAATTTAAGTAAAGTATTTAGAAAGTAGTGGTAAAAATCTTACTCTGATATTGTTTAATGCCCAACAAACTTCTTTTATATTACATTCTTTGGAGAATGTTACCCAGCCACGTCTAAAAAAGCGTCTTTCAGGCTGAGGATCCTGTAATGCTACACGTTTGAATCCTGGGTATCTCCGACATAGCTAAAAGAGAAAAATGAAATTTAGCTCAACTGTCAAGTCATACATTTTTAAGATAGCAGACTAACCAAACACTTCCATCACTAATTCTCGCAAAGATGTTAGTAGCAAAAATAAGAGTTAAAAAAAGTAGCTTACTGCTTCAACTTCTTGCTTTGTTATAGTAGGAGCTAAATTTCTTAAAAATATGGAATTGGTTCTGTGCAATGGCCTTGGTTTTATTTCCACTATTTCTTCTTTCTCTTTTGATGTTTCTGCAGCATTGTCCTTTTCTTTATTATCTTCACCTTCAAATAAAATGTAATCAAGTGTAGGAAATGATCAAGGGTAGGCAATGATCAAGGGTAGGCAATGATCAAGTTTAGGCAATGTACACTTTAAAAAAAGACAATATGATTTGTCAAATTAATTAGAAATGGTTATAAGACTTTAAATTGCATACTTTCAGTAACTTTTTCTTTATCTGAGATATCCATTTCAAGGCCCGCTGGACTTGGATTATCATCCAACCCTATTGAAGAATTTTTTTACAAAATTTAGCAGCATAGCAAAGAATCAGAATAAACAAGAAAATCATGTGAATAAGACATTTAAAACAAATCTTCACATAAGATAGATAATCATCAAATTCTTGGACTAATAAATATAACTACTGTGTGTGGCCAAATGCATAACCACCTTAACTTAAACGCTAAGTCAGGAGCCCTATGAGGGCTGGGCTATTACTTAATTAAACTTTCATGTACAAGTAAAGGCTTGGTTTGTACCACAGTGGTAATATTATGATTAACTTTCTCTGTACAGTTTAGTTTAGTTAAAAAATTTGTTTTAAAAAATCCATAAAAAGTATTTACCATCAGTTGCTTCCATACCTGGTGGTGCAGGCTCTGGATCTGAATCAGATTCTGACCCAGAATCACTATCAGTTTCATAGCTGTAATCTGACTTCTTTCTCATGCTCTTCTTTTTCCTACGCTGTGCCTGCAGGTAGAAATTTACATTATTTTAAAAATGATTCAAGCTACTTCAACATGAAACAAGTGTAATAAGAAAGTAGACCTTGATTTACCTTAGCTTCAGCAGCAGCCTCCTCTTGCTGTTTCTTGTATTCTATGGCTTTTTTCTTCAGTTCTTCCTGTTCTGGGCTTATTGATACTTCTAATGTAGCCTACAAGCAGTTTCATATACAAGTTATTCTCAAAAGCTACATTTTTTTCATTGCAAGACAATGACTAATGTAACAGGTTTTAAATTAACACCTTACATCTTTTGGGTTTTGATTTTTCTCCTGATCTGTGTCCTTTTCTTCGTCATGTTTATCACTGTGGGAAAACAAAATAAGAGGAAGTTGTAGACAACAGACACAAAAATAGAACACCTATGGAGTGATTTAACTCTTTAGCCTTAATAATATTAAAACTGGAATAACTGCATAATTAAACCATTTCCAGCTTGTCTGGTAAATAAATATAAAACAAATATTTTCATATATCAATCTTCAGCTTTAGACCAATTTTTCACTAAACCTGAAGCAAATCACCTTTTAATGTAGCAAAAGTGGATCAAGAGATGCAACAAACCAAAAAAACACAACCTTTATATAAATAATTCATAATGTATGTATACACAACCTGCCCAATTGATTAATAGAGATCCCATTTGTTAATTGGATAATTTAGTAACTTCCAGTAAAAAAAAGAGAGAAAAAAATTCATCTATGTACTGCATTTTATGACACCCAATCACCATAATAAACTATTTTTTTACAAAAAGAGAGTATATTGAATACTGTTAAATTATGTAGAGTTATTACAGGCAAATAATTATTCTGCCTGTTTAAAATATTATTTCAAAGATGTTTTTAAAGTTTTAAAGGCTGGAGTTTGTGAAATTTTAGACTAAGTAAAACAAAACAATTTACTTTGAATCACTTAATTCACCATCTTCCCCATCTGTTTTCTTTTCACTGAAATTATAGAAACATCTGTCAGCATTTTAAGTATTTTGCCTTATTAATACTTTTTATGGTTTCATAAATGTATCTGATGGCTATTTTCAGTTTAATTCTAATGGCAGAAATTCACCATCTATTTTTTAACATTTCTCATTAAAGTATTGACTTAGAATTTAGTGGTCAATTTCAAACTATTGACTTTTCTTGCTCTGAATTTAGTTGTTTGTGTATTTCAGAGTACTGACTTCTCTCTGTATTTAGTTGTTTGTTTGTCTATTTCAGAGTATTGACTTTTAGTTAGTTTACCCATTTCAGAGTATTGACTTTTTTCCTCTATATTTAGTAGTTTGCAATTTTTAAATGCTTATCATCACTAAAAATATGTATTTTTAAATTGTACTTCTACTAATTGAATTCTCTTTATAGTTTGCAGATAACTAGTTAGCTTCAATATTTAAATGAACTTGAGAAACAAAGTAGTTATTATCCAATGTTTTTTTTTATATTGCTGAATGGTTCTTTATTATATTTAAGCCATTTGAACTTCCTTACTTTTTTACTGGTGTAGCAACAGGTTCAGTGTTATGGGCAGGATGATCAGTGACTTCATCGAGTGGGTTGTCCAAAATAGTGAGATCCAAATCATTTCCACCCTCCAGTAGAATGACAGCTAAAAATACATCAACAATTTAAAGGAAGCTGCTGTTGATTCAATATTTGTTCAGTAAAATTGATCATTATAAACCCTTCACAAAATTTCTTGTTTTTCGTCATGATGGGTTTCTTGCACTTTTGGATACTTTGTCCATTTTTGTATATAGAAAATAATAACTTTAAAGAAAAAAAAATATTTTATGTGTTTGAATTACGATTTTTATGACCCTATTAATTAAAAATAATCAATTTTTCCCAATCTTACAAGCTCTTTATGAAAAGTTTTATATCCGTCATTATATGTATTGGTCATTATATTGTATTTGACATCATTGGAAAGCTGGATTTCTCATGTATTTAATAAACTTAATTTCCTACATCTCGGAAACACCCAAAGCTTACAATCGGCTTTGCAGTTTACACAGATATGGTACTTTCCTGACCTACTTTTCGTTACTTTTGGCTGTTTTTCTCAGTTCGCAGGTTTTTAACACTAAAAAGCCTACTACTTTTTTATTTATTAAACAATGCCAACCATATTTTCAGTAAACGTTCTTTATGCAAAAATACAACTTTTGTCACGAGGGAATTGTGATTGCTTTCATAGAAAAAAAGTATTTGGTAATTAATATGCACATTTTGAAACTTTTGAATACTAAAAAAGGTACGATTTTTTAGACCTTGTAAAATTCTTACTAGTAATTATTTCAAAAAGTTGTTGTGACAAAAGTTTTAATATATAGTGAAATATAAGCAGTTTAAATTTGATTGCTATAGATGCATAAATAAAAAAGCCTTAGCATTTTTAAAAGTACCGAAAAATTCAAAATGGCGGAGGTTTTTTGGTTTCCATGACAACCAAAATTGTTTTCGACCTTTTTTTTTGCTGTTTAATACTTACTTTTATATGCCAAATATGATTAAAGTATTCAAAAGGCTTTAGATCTTAAACTGTAAAAAATAGAAAAAAACATAGCATATCCCCTTAAGAAACACAAACCAATCAAGTTTAGTCGTCAGCTAGACAGGTTTTTTTAACAATCGCTAAATTAAACTACATCTTAGTTTTGCATTTAAACACTATTTTCTTTGAGAAACTAGTACAAAAAATTCTATGGCCCTTAAAATAAACATGAAAATGTAGCGGGTGGGGGTGGGGGGGATTAATTTTAATTACATTTGACCAAGTAAAAAAAAAATCATTCTAAAAACTGAACCAAACTTTTTAAGTTAAACATTTTGATACAAGCAAAACAGAATTTACCAGCATCCATTATTTTAACCAGTGGATCAGTACACTCCACATCCACAGAAACAGTTTCAAAAAACTTCTTTTCTCTCAGTGTTTCAAAGACCTTCTTTCTCGTTTGAAGTGCGTCTCTGATCTCAACTTGCCTTTTTTCACATTCTTCAGGGTGATACTTAGACTTGAACCTGAAGGACAAGGAACTAATTCAATCTACTGTGTCAGGATTAGCATAAAGAATACTGATACAAATGATGCAGGATTCAGCTGAATGAGATTTCTAAAAATAATAACATGACCATACTAAACAGTGGTTCCCAATCTCATCAATTCAATACTGGATATTCATTTTCCAAAAGCACTATTGTTACTTCAAGCAAAGTGTGCAACATAAGGAAAACAAGACTAGCAAGGTAGTGGGATTGGGAATCAGTGCTTTACTAATGAGACAAAACCTACACATCAATCTGAAGAAAAAATAATGTCTAGTGCACACGTGCTATCAGCTGAATGGCAGGATGGAGTGTCAAGTAGCTTCAGATGATAACATACCTCAAGTAACAGATGGACACAACAAAAACAAGACAAACCACCTGAATCTATACCTTAAGCCCAGTTGATTACTCCACCTCTTTGTTATTCCTTTCACATTATTTCATAATGAATTTATACACACTGAATTCTCTCCACTTGACATGAGAAATCCAGGAAAAAAATTACTCCCGAGTTATAGTAGCTAGAAACTGCCTAAAACTTTGAAAAATCTAAACACTGCATTGTGCGCAGTGTGCCCTAACACTACCATTGTAAGTACGAACAAGACTTTGGTTTATTCTCTCCACCACTGTTGAACAAGAGATATGCATTATTACAAAGCTGATGAAATGAACTGAAGAACATTTCCAGACTTTTCATTGTTTTTTTTAAATGATCATGATAACTTCAGTTCATTTCAATCAGAGCAAAAAGCAGTCTATCACAATAAACAGAAAAGGTTAAGTTTTATACTCAACATGTTACTTAAGACATCTTTTTTCAGTGAACAACTAGAAAGAATCTCAAAACTATGTGCTTCTAAGTATTTTAATAATGAAATACATCTGAAAGCCTAATAACAAAGCATATGGTTTTGAAAGAAACCTTACCACTCTTCATCTTTGTGAGCCAAAAAAAATTCATTGATTTGTTGCCGCTTGAAATCTAACTTGTAATCATCAAACAGCTTAATGGCTTCATCCTGAGATATAGTGTCATCTTGCTTACTGAGAAACTGTTTGAAAGTCATCATGGGAGGTTGAGTTGGATAATCCGCATCCCTGGAGAAAATATTAGATTATTCAACATTCTAAATGTCAATTACAAAAATGTAATGGGTAAGCTAAAACATTTTGAAATAAGAAAACAATCCTACTAACCATTACAAAAATTAATCGGTACGCTAAAACATTTTAAAATAAGACAACAATCCCACTAACCCAATATCTCTGCGTTGGTGCGTTAAAACATTTTAAAATAAGAAAACAATCCCACTAACCAAATATCTCTGCATTGGTGCGTTAAAACATTTTAAAATAAGACAACAATCCCACTAACCCAATATCTCTGCGTTCACCAAAACCACCACGATCTGGAGGCCCATTACTGACTTCCATGCCTCTGGGATTCCAGTTTGGCCTGTCCATGCCAGGGGGTCCATTGCTAACTGTAAATGGGCTTTCATATGCTCCAGGATAGCCCCCTTCAAAATCATCTCTCCTCATGCGTTTAGCTGGGTGTGGGTTTGCATCATATCGACCAGGACTGTAACGTTCTCTGCGTCTGTCATCATAAGGTCTAGTATACATGTCTCTCCTGTCTCGCATATTACTTCCCCTGCCTGGCCACATGTCTCGCCTCATTCCTCCTCTGTGAACAGAAATGTTGCGGCTCCTACTTGATTACAGCAGAAATAAAAAGTCTGCTAGCCTGGTATTTAGCTTTCTTAAAACTTCATCAACGTGCAGCATTAAAAATCAAACACTGCATAACAGAACCAGCAATAACTAATTTAAAGTTTTAATACACACACAAATGTAAACCTGTTAATTATCTACATTCAAGCATTAAAAGTTTGTTTTAAGACTACTGCAACTAATAGGTATTAGAAGGAGAATTTTCACTACACTCAGAGTCTGCTCCTTTTTTAGTAGACAACATTACACAAAGGGCATCACAATTTTAAAGAGACAGGGGTCTCAAACACACAACCCACCTGTGTCCAAAACATCAAAAGTATGAACACCATACATTTTTGCTAAGAAATACTAAGCTCCACAAAATGTAATTGAACTACCATAATTTGACTTATGAAAGAGATAACAGATGGTGAGCTTACTATTGTAGCAAGTGAATTAATTTTTCTTATTAACAATTTAATGGTTCTATTTTTTTTAAATATATTTCCAATAAGGTTACCATTAACAGTAGCTGTCAGAAGTGATTAGCATTTCTTTAAACATACAAAAAAATGTGTGGTTGTTAGCATTCTCTTTTAGTCCTCACTTTTTCAAGTTTTTCTATGTACTGGCTTAGATCAAACAGTCAAACCAAAGATTCATTTTTTGTTACCCTAATGTTGACTGTTTTATCCTAATAGAAACTATAAACTAAATTTAGCAATATAGCTGTATTGATAAACATTTTTGAAAAAATTATAATTTTTAATATATAATAATAAATTGGAGAATGTGTTTGTCTTAATGCATAATCATAGTGAGGCATTTTCCCCAGCCATGTGTAGTGTAGGCTGTTAAAAAGGTTTGAGACCCCTAATTCAAGATCAAATTTTTAATTTTGAAAATAAACACAAAGCAATACAATTTTTTTAAAACTGTAAAACATCTCAATTGGCACCATATTGAAAAGATCAATAAAAACTGTTATAAAAAATTAACTTGAATTTAATAATAATGCGTCAAGTTCATTAAAAAAGCCATAATGCAAGCATCCTTTGATAAAACAGGTAAACCTATCATCAGACAAACATTGCTTGTAGCTAAGTATACACATGTATAAATTAAACTTTCTAAAAAAAAAAGCTTTTTAAATCAAATGTGTAAAAAAAATAGTGTCTCTATTTTTCTGAAAATTTTCCCCCATAAGTATTTGATGCTTTGTAATAAACTTTTTCTATAATTTGAAATGGCTATTTTATTTATAAAAGTGAGTACGATCCATGACAGCTAGAGGTGACAATCATACTCACGAGTTGCCCCGCCACCCTCGTCTGAAATAACAGAAAGAGGTATTATGGGGCATTGGCGACAATTGCATAATAGATAACAAAATTGATTCGTGCATTTATGCAACTAGAAGATTTTTATATCTTCCAACACAACTTGCAAAAATTAAGCGGTATATATGTTTAACTCTCTCCTAAGGGAAAAAACTTGTAGGCATCAGTTTTCAATCATTTAAAATGGAGAAAGCCACTAATAGAAATCTTGTATGTCATGTGTTTTCAAATTATCAGAATGGAATGCCTTTTGTACATTTTAGATTGTTACCTCTTGTAGTTTACGATTTGATAAATAAGTGACATAACAGACACACCCTTTACTTGTTAGTTTAAGAAATGAACAGCCAAGAATTAATGCAGTGATAAAAAAAATAATTATAATTTTCAGCTAGTGTTTTTAAAATGTATTCAAATGAACAATAGAGGATAAATGGGCTAAAGCTGAGACACAAGCTACCAGAATACCCAAGTTATAACAATGATGCTGCACTAGAGAGGTGTGCTCATGTAACAGACTAAGCAACCAAATATTTATCTTTCTTAAAAACAATATTTGAAAAAAAATAATAGGATAATTCAGTAATGGTTTATTATACCAGAATATTTTTTTAAAATTATTGCAAGGAAAAACAATATTAATCCCCTTCCCTCAGAGAAATAAAGATTGTAAAAAAATGTACTTACTGTCCTCTCACAGATGGTCTTCTAAAACATAAGAGAAAAAAACAGTGGCTTTGTAAATTAAGTTACATGCACATTTTTTAAAATTATATGATACAAGCTAGACAGTTTTTTTTTTGTAGTGAACAAGGTTTTTTTACATCATTAAATGAAAATAATATGACGAGTTGTATTTTTCCTTCAACAGAAAACAGTACAAAAAATGTGACAGATGTCATTTAAGAAATTGGGCTTTATTAGTTTTATCTGCAAACAAAAAATATTAGCTAGTTTCTTTTGAAGAAATCCAATTTTAACAAGAATGTTTTGGCAATCAATAATTTTTACCACATGGGTGTTACACACAATGAGAAGTATAAATTTACTTGAAAGCTATTTGAGTCCAATTTAATGAAATAAGTTTTCTTAAGATCTACTAAAAAAATTAATTAGGCCTATTTTCTTAATATAATAGAGGGGTTAACATATTTATTCAGGTTTTTAAAAAATGCTGAGGTCTTATATAAGCACTTTTTTGGGTGTAATAATTAACAACACATTTGGTAATATTTCTTAATTATTCTATCCTAGTATTTGCATTAAATACTGTTGTTGTTGGGGGAGGGGGAGTTTTTAAGCTTAACCATTTGGTTGATCTTTTAAAATTATACATTTAAACTCTTAACTGCAATCTTGATATTAATATAAACTAGGAATTAGGCCTACCTGTCATCCCAGTTTTCCCTACGTCTATCATCACTGCGACGTTCATAATCATTACGCTCTCTTCTGAACTTATCTCGTCCTTTTTTTCTTTCAAACTCATCATCACTATCAGCCATTTTTTACTTCAAAAACTGTATCTGTTGAGGTAGATGGAAGTTATGTTAGAATTACTAATTAGCTAGAACCTGAAGTTTTGATAGACTTACCTAGATTAACTAGTAACTTTAGTCAGTAGGTAAATATTAATTATTATTTATTAATGTACGGTGGTACCATTCATTAGTACAAATTAATCAACATAAATATTGAAGTTGTTTATGTTGGTTGATGTTTGCCTTGGGGCTTGAGCACCTTTAGACCTTTTAAGACCCAGAGTGACTTAGACTCTTAGAGCTAGTTAAGGCCACGTCGGGGGTTCTGCTAGGGATACAAAGGGTCGACTCAAAATATTGTACAAATCCTTCTTTGTTGGGGGATCGGAGGGGGGAATGCCCTTCCTTACAAAGAGATGCAACTCTTATCACTGATGGTGAGTAATGCAATAAAGGCTAGACTGTGTGTCACCAAAAATTAAAATGCCCTATCTATTAATAATCTAAGCCCCAAATGAGCCAGACGTATGGTTTAAAACCATCAAACTGGTTGATTAGAGATAGAATCTGGATCTCTACTCTCTAGTTCTAGTTTACATTGGTATTACAATTGTTAAAAGTTGAAATAAAAATAAAATACTTAAAAAAACTTTTTAAAAAACCACGTTTTTCTTGTGGACTAAAAAGTAGCAAATAAATTTTCATACATTTGATGACAAAAAACGTGGGTACGTTCACCATCAAATTTCCCGACCCATCTGCCCGACCCACGTTTTTTGTCATCAAATGTATGAAAATTTATTTGCTACTTTTTAGTCCACAAGAAAAACGTGGTTTTTTAAAAAGTTTTTTTAAGTATTTTATTTTCTCCTTTTTAGTCCGTTGCTACACATGAAAAACGTGGTTTTTAAAAAAGTTTTTTATATAGTTTATTTTCTACTTTATCTAATGACTTGATTAAGTATGACTTGACTAAGTGTTTATAAATACACGGACTAAAAATTTTGAGCGACCAGGATTCGAACCTGGGTTGTCGCGGCCACAACGCGAAGTACTAACCACTATTCGATCACGGCCAGCGCGCTCACATCGATTGGGGCCGAAGTAACTGTGTCAATAGGCATCCAGTCTAGTCGGTATCTTTAGAAATCATGTCCTCAATTTTATGGTCCTTGGGGCGTAATTAAATTAAGCTAATTACGGTCTCTAATTGCTAGTTTGTATGATTGCCTCTGAAATTGTTAGGCGAAAGTAGCCTACATGCCAAATTTCAGATCTATAGAGCAATCAGAAGTGGGCTAATTTTCGATGTCAATTTTAACAACAAACACACGCGAAGCTGAGTTAATAAAAACGTGTTAAAATAATTAGTCTAGGTCCCTTTGCTTACATTTTATTAATTTAGGCCATTTTAGCCAGGCCTAATCTTTCTAGATATATGACATGAAGCAGTTAGGCATACTGAATTAATAATTATGAATAGCTCCCAAAGGAAATAAGGCTTAATTTATAATTAGTAGCCTAATAATTAGGGCCTAAGCCTAAGGAGTTCCTTTTTTATTTCGAAGTGACTACTCAGAAGAAGATTTTTCTCCCCGATGTCTCCACTTAGTAGGCAAAAGATAGCTCTGCGCAGTGACCTATGGCTAGGGTTAGGCATTAGAGTTGGTGTTAGGGTTCTGCGGTTGTAAACAAACGCATACGCAGTACCACCAAAAAACATCGCTGCGATAGCAAGTCGTAGTTTCTCTCCATTGCGCATGCATATCTTTTTCCGGCTAGCATCGGCCTTTTTATTTAGGCCCTAGCTGTTTTGGTTGTTTTAATTCAATTCCAGTGTTAGGCCTTAAGTTTTATTTTGATTAAAATTGGCCTACTGTACTGACTGTAGACTGTAGGCTAGTACTAGATCTAGTGTAGGTGAACGGGAAGTCGCGAAGCAGTGAATAAATTACACTTTATTTTGTAAAATCACGATATAGCGTCGGAAATTATTGGGTAATGTTCGTTGAGTTTCGGTAACATTCGTTACTGTAAACCATAGTAGTTTATTTGACCCTTGAAAGAAAAATAAAGCCAAGTGCATTAAATTAATGTTTTAACTTAATTTAATGTTTAACTGACAAAAAATTAGCAACAATGGCCTAGTAAATCTAAATATTATTAATAAAGTCGAGTGTAGTAATTAATGTTTTTTTTTAAGAAACACAGAAAAAACCTGCAGAAGATTTACAATAATTACAACAACCAGCTCTAGTTCTGTTAGTAAAATAAGTTGATTAGATTTAGGTACTAAAGTTAAAAGTAGTAAGAAGAACTAGAATAATGTTTAGTAGCAGCAATAATTAGCGCATACACTTAAAATAATTAGAAATACAAAATAATTAGGCCCCTAGGCCTATTTAAATTGCAACTAAAATCAATCCTTGCACATTTTTAAACATTATCATTAAAAATAATATGGCGGCAAATAAATGATGGTTTACAGTATTTCTGGTGGTTTCCGGAACAGCTCGACAGACTACGCCACGGTTTTACTGTTTTTTACTGCTGTACATTTCCGGAATAAAATAATAACCGACGCTATATCGTGATTTTACCCTTTATTCTTTAACTTTATTAGACACATTACACACAATTTATTGAAGTTTCACATATCTAAACACTGTGGCGTAGCTAGGATCGTAAATAGGGGGGGTTCCAATTTTTACCCGTGGACAAACTTTCTATTTAATTGCACCCCCCCCCCCTTCCTCAAACTTTTGATTTGCACCCCCCCCCCCTCATACTTTATATATATATACCAAGGGGTCTATACTCTATGGGGGGGGGGAACCCCCCCCCCCTACGCCACTGACTAAACAGCACTAAATTTGATATCTAATAATAATATATTTAAATAGGCCTAGATCTATATCTTTTTATCTAGATCTAGCAAATCTAAAAATTTAGATTCTAGATCTCTAGATAGTGTAGATAGACTAGCTCTAGAACTAGATTAGATCTAACGTCTAGATCTAGTAGTGGGTGGCTATGCCGCTCGCTAAGCTAGTTACTAGACTCTAGTTACTAGAATCTAGTTAGATCTAGATTTAGTCATCTAGACTAGATCTAGTATTCTAGTGGCAAGTGCACCTTCCACCCGCTGTGACCATCACATCACGTGTGAATAAAGAAATTATTCAAACTCCAGATCGAGATTTCGTAAATAAATTGACAAAGAAGCTAATAGAAAGCGAAATCATGTAGATTCTACAGATCAATATCTTTAAGTTAAATAATGCAATCATAACTTAAAAAAAAAACAATACACACACCAATGATCACAACGAAATATCTTAATCCACTTCTACAACAATAAGGTAGCCATGTTTAAAATTACTTGAGTAGGTGGCGCTATAGTTCATAACTTCGCAAAATAAAAGGCCGCACAAACATGACAAAATCATTTTTAAAAGTTAGGTCTACAGCTTTAGATCTAGATTCTAGATCTATATCTATCCTAGATCTAGAATAATCTAGATTCTAGTTAGGCAAGAAAATGTATGTGGCAATGCCTTGTCTGTAAATATAGTCTCAGTTGCCCACCCCCATATAATATATATATATATATATATATATATATATATATATATATATATATATATATATATATATATATATATATATATATATATAAGTGGAAAAATCATTGTATTTGCAGTAAATTATTAAACTTGATGTCCCCCCCCCCCACCCACTATCCAGACGTCGATTTACCTATCAGTTATTACAATTCTCAAGAAAACCTTTTTCCTCAGGCACATTTTATAACGTTTAGTTGGTGTCACCCCCCCCCCCCCCTTCACCCGGCGATAGGTTTAAACTGTGCACAGATAATACTTACTATGTTCATTTACAGTCGGGATTTGTCAATTTTGTTCTCAATAAAAGACTTTTTAACAAAAAGATGCATGGAAGAAACCCTATTTTAATTACTATCAGATTTTTTTTTTAATCAGGTTTTGGTGGAATAAACGTTAAAATGTCCAAAATAGTAAGCATTTTATTCGGTTAAAGGTGTATACCTGTTTGTGACAAGTAGAGTATAGAACAGATGAAGACAAGGACATTGTTTTAAAATTCCGTTCACAGAGAAAACTGCGGAATTTCCCGATTGATTAGAACAAATGAGCACCAAGATGAAACACGTTTGAAGACATTAGCGACTACACGATGCCCCAGAGTACAACTTTCAAGACCAGCTAAACAAGCGAAATGTGTTGGAAACTATCATGCGTGTAAAATTTTCAGATAAAGTTTTAAACGTCTAAACTAGCCTGCTATAATTTATTGAACTAAAAAAAAACTAGAATGTGCACCTCATTGACGAAGTGTATATTTATACCTTAGATCTAGATCTGGGTCTAGAATCTAAATCTAGTTCATTTTTTAACTTAGATCTAGAACTAGATCTAGATCTAGTTCTAGATCTAGACCTAGATCTATAGTATAAAGTTAAAACCAGTGTTTCTTCCAGACTTTTTTTTCTCCGGGGGGGGGGGGGGGGGCACTTGATATTTTCGGGGGGGGGGGGGGGGGCGGACACTAATAAAAGTATATATTTTCTACATAAATTTCATTTCGTTCGGTGGGGCTCCAGGCATCTCTTCGGTGGGGGGGGGGGGGGGGGCAGAGCCCCCCCCCCCCCCGAAGAGATGCCTGGAAGCAACTATCTGGTTAAAACAAAGTTTATAATAGTAAAACACTAAAATTAGACTACAATGTCTGGATCTACTAAACTTAAGTGTAGAGTATTATATCAGATTCTGTTCTTGTATTTATCTTGTATCCGCTTTCAGGTTTATGATCAGGGTTAGGATCAGAGTTTATCTTCCGGAAATTTTAGTGCGTCTTATCCCCCCCCCCCCCCCCGTAAGTTTCAAGCAGAGGCGTAGCGACTCTTCCCGGCGCCCGGGGACAAACTTTTCCATTTGCACCCCCCCCCCCTCGAGATTTCCATTTGCACCCCCCCCCCTCAAACTTTCGATTTGCACCCCCCCCTTGAGATTTTGATTTGCACCCCCCCCCCTCAGACTTTTGATTTGCACCCCCCTCAACCTTTCTATTTACTTTTCCAACCCATTTTGGCGCCCCCTAAGGTCTCCCCCCCCCCGCCCCCCCCCCTCGCTACGCTACTGGTTTCAAGTGACCCCTCCCGGAGAAAATGTCTAAAAGAAACACTGGTTACGATATTCGTGCAAGCAAAGAGTATATTCGATAGTTCTGTTTCATTTTAATAAATAGCATTTTCTTATTAATTTTTTTTTTGTTTGTTTGTTTTTAGTTTACGGCGCATGAGTGCGCCTTCTCGGAAACAATCGGAGGATGACGTGACAAATATCCTGATATTCGGGGTGACCGGCATGACGGGAGGGGCCGTGGCGGAAGCGGCGCTGGGCTGTGCGTGGTTTAGAGTCAACGGGTTTACCCGCACGATGCAGGGTGAGGCCTATGATGAGCTCGTCTCTAAAGGTTAGTCTAAAAACATGGTATCACCTCCACCCTCTTGTAATAATTGTCGATTTGTTTTTAAAAGACTATTTAACTTTAATTAATAATTAACGGAACTAGCAAAAAGCATTTTTCTTCTGTACATTTTGCAAATTTGTTTGCCTTGGTCTCACCCCCCTAAATGGTGTCATCCGGTGCGGTCCCCACCCCCTTGCCCCGCCCTCGCTACGCCTATATATATATATATATATATATATAGTCTGTGCCAATTTAGTTTTACTTGTCGCCCAACAAAGGAGTGACGCTACACACAGGTGACATGACAAAACCACTGACCATCAAAGGAGCAATGGAGAACATAGACACGGTCTTTCTACATACAACCTACTGGGAAACCATGAGTGTGGACATCGAGTATCAGCAGGTTGGCCTGTGATAATAATTAATAACTACTGTAGTGTCCTGTGCACTTAGTTATCAGCTGTTGTTGCAATACATTCAGTGCAATACATACAGCTGCACATATAGGCCAACATCTGCACACAATAACATAATTCAGAACAACAAATACAGCTGCACATAACAAAACAATTCAGGCCAACAGCTGCACACAATAACATAATTCAGAACAACAAATACAGCTGCACATAACAAAACAATTCAGGCCAACAGCTGCACACAATAACATAATTCAGAACAACAAATACAGCTGCACATAACAAAACAATTCAGCACAAGAAATACAGCTGGACATAACAAAATAATTCATGTCAACAGCTGCACATATAGGCCAACAGCTGCACATATAGGCCAACAGCTGCACATATAGGCCAACAGCTGCACATATAGGCCAACAGCTGCACATATTGGCCAACAGCTGCACATATAGGCCAACAGCTGCACATATAGGCCAACAGCTGCACATATTGGCCAACAGCTGCACATATTGGCCAACAGCTGCACATATTAAAACAGTTGAGGCCAACAGCTGCACATAAAGGCCAGCAGCTGCACATATTAAAACAGTTGAGGCCAACAGCTGCACATATTCATGTCTGTTTTCTCCAGGGCTTTAACGTCGTGAATGCGGCAATGCAGAGTAAAGTCAAACACTTGATATACATAGGGGCTGAGTACTCCAGTCTAACAGCCAAAGAAAGATGCAAGTATTTTGAAGGAAAGGCAATGGTAGAAAACTATATTGTCAATGCAGGTATGTATGCAGAGTTGAGCTAGTGTAGAGTTGTCTTACAATGTTCATCACCAATTGCAAATAACTTTGTTATTGAATAGGGTCGAGGTGGTGGGATCGGTAAAGCTTGGTTGCTAAACTGAGAAGTTCCATGGCAGATGAGGCTCGATAGCTGGGGACAGCAACCCATAAGTTTCATTTACTACACTATACCATTTACAACTGTATAATTGTTAATGAAACTCTAAAGTATTTACGTGTTGCACACTGCACTTGTTGTAACTATTTTGATAGATTAATTTTTATAATATAGGTTTTTGAGGATCCCATACGCCACTTTTGTTTTAAATATGGGAACTAGGAATATAAAGGGACAGTAGAATCTAAAGACACTTTCCCCCTGGGAATATAAAGGGACAGCAGAAACTAGACCCCGCCCCTCTCTCCCTCTCTCCATCTCCATCTCCAAGTCTCTCTGTGCCAAAAATGACCGACGGTCTCTCCCTCAGACAGGCGACAACCCATGTTGCCAGCCGCTATGACCCGCCTATGACCCAGGTTCTTACTTCCTTGAGACGTCGCACCACTTTGTTTAAATGCTCTAGACCAGGGGTCTCCAAACTTTTCAGTCCGAGGGCCGCATTGACTTTCAAATTTCAGTTTGGGGGCCAGTTTCTTCTAGGCATGTCTTTGATTTTTCTGGGCAAAGTTCCTCAGCCATCACCAACAAACGGTTTTTCCGTGGACAAAAAGATCTCCGCGGGCCGGATGAGAGGTCATCGCGGGCCACATCCGGCCCGCGGGCCGTAGTTTGGAGACCCCTTCTCTAGACTCTTAGAGTCTCTAGAGTCTAGATAATTATGTTATTCAGTATTACTCGTTACCTTTGCTACAACTAACGCTATTGGCTAACACTTTCATGAAAAACAATAACTCTGTTTACTATTAATAGGGATCCCGTACACAATAGTACATCTTGGCTTTTGTTACGAGAATTTACTCACTGTGTTCAAGCCACATCAAACAACGAAAAACGAATTTGCCGTTGGTATGATATTTCATCCACGCTTTTTTTTCATTTCAAATGTTTCTTGTCAAGTTTAAAATGGATATGTAAATGCTTGTACCTTATTCTACAGCCTTGCCTATGGGAGACGTCGGCCTAAACTGTGGAAGTATCGTAGATTTCGGGCACTGTATTTCCAAAATGGCGTTACGCACAGACTCCTACGTATTTAAGACAATAAAACTCTCCACCTCCTATCTGACCGTCAACGACATTGTAGAAAAGCTAAATGCTTTTTTCCCGGACTTAAGGTTTTACAACCCAAAGGTACTTGCTTGTTTTTGTCAACACACGTTTTGCCTTTGAGAAGCTAAATGCCCAGGAGCAATAGCTTAGGGGTAACAGTGGGTCTTGGGATCATGCGTTAAATACAATGTATTTAATAAGAGAGCCATTTAAGCTGCGGAGTAGGCAGGCATCATCATCATCGCCATTCCATTGGTTCCCTTGTGGAGCTCAGGGACGCAACCACACCTCTCCATCGTATTCGATTCTTTACGATTCCTCCAAGTTGGGTCCATGACATTCCGGCTGTTTCTGCTTCTCATGTTCAATATGCGGCTGTTAATGAAAGTCTGAAGTTTGTTGTTATTAGTTTGCCTTACTCCCCACGTCTCAGAACCACACAGGAGCTGTGTAACTTAATTATCCAAAATCTGCACAGAAACATCACGATAAATCTACACATCAACTAAAGCTACTCAATGACAGTATTTTTTAAAAACTTCACTACATAAAATTTATTTAAAATACGCGTTGTTATTTTAAAAACGCAGGTCATTTTTTAGCTAATGTCACATTGATTATGTTGCCCCCCCCCCCCCCCCCCCTAGATACCCGTGGCGGCGTTTTACCAGTTCATGTTTGACGGGGCCGAGGAGCTGGCCTCGATGTTTGCCCACTACCGCACCCTCAGCGAATGGGATCACACGGTGGCCATGGAGCTCAACTCTTACAACCGTTCATTCGAGCAGTGGCTCAAGGACACAGATAAGGTAACACGTCAAGCCTCAAGCTGGACGTCATCTAATCATTCATGTTTGGGGGATGGTACCTAGCATGATATCTTGAACCCTGCTATCAGTATGGGAATGCTGGGATGCGGTGATATTTTTCCATCGGGCCGATTGGGGTCTGGTGAAGCTTTAGAAACATCTGGCCAAGGGGGGGGGGGGTCCAGTGTTTCTTCCAGACTTTTCTCTCCGGGGGGGCGGAGTGGTTGACTTTTTTTCGGGGGGGGGGGGGCGGACACTGTTAAAAGTATATATTTTTTATATATTAATTTCATTTCGTTCGGGGGGGGGGGGGGTAGAGAGATGCCTGGAAGAAACTCTGGGGGGGGGGGGGGTCTGGTGAAGCTGTAGAACCACCTGGCCTGACAACCCTTATTTAAACCACGACTAAAATCTGGACTGAACAAAGAAAGCCATCATGAAGCCATATAGTGACTTTAAGTACCGATGTGACGAGTGTTGTCCGAGTGTTACTTCTAGAGATGGGAACCTTTCTTTTTCTTTATACTTTACCATCCATCTAACATTGAGAAAATTTTACCGTCAATTTTATCCACAGGTGTTCCTGGAGGTTTTAATGGAGAATCAGGTATTTAATCACAGTTAACTACCTTTATTTGAAACATTTAAAAAAACTCAAGCTCACAAATTGATCAGACACGTTTAAGTCTGAATGACATAGGCGTATAGGTTATTCTTTTCCATTTGAAATCACACGATGTTTGCAGATTTGGCTTATTTAAAATGTGGCGTCACTGGTGGTGAGCGGGGTAGGGAAGGCTGATACTATGACCACTCCCCCCCCCCCCCACATCCCCATTTCAACTACTTGATTTCATTTCCAACTACATGACTTCACATGAACATTTCCAACTACTTGACTACTTTATGAGAATTTTAAAGCGAATTAATGTGACACTGTGTTGACATGATATTTTGAAGCGAATGAATGTAATGTGACACTATGTTGCCAAATTTTAAAGCAAATAAATGTGACACCGTGTTGACATGATATTTTAAAGCGACTGAATGTAATGTGACACTATGTTGACATGATATTTTAAAGCGAATGAATGTGACAATGTGTTGACATGATATTTTAAAGCAAATAAATGTGACACAGTGTTGACATGATATTTTAAAGCTAATGAATGTGACACTGTGTTGACATGATATTTTGAAGCAAATGAATGCGACACTGTGTTGACATGATATTTTAAAGCTAATGAATGTGACACTGTGTTGACATGATATTTTAAAAGCGAATGAATGTGACACTGTGTTGACATGATATTTTAAAGCAAATAAATGTGACAATATGTTGACATGATATTTTAAAGCGAATGAATGTGACACTGTGTTGACATGATATTTTAAAGCAAATAAATGTGACACTGTGTTGACATGATATTTTAAAGCGAATGAATGTAATGTGACACTATGTTGCCATATTTTTAAAGAATGAATGTGACACTGTGTTGACATGATATTTTAAAGCTAATGAATGTGACACTGTGTTGACACGATATTTTAAAGCGAATGAATGTGACACTGTGTTGACATGATATTTTAAAGCTAATAAATGTGACACTATGTTTACATGATATTTTAAAGTTAATAAATGTGACACTATGTTGACATGATATTTTAAAGCGAATGAATGTGACACTGTGTTAACATTATATTTTAAAGCGAATAAATGCCTTTCAGGAAACCTTTGCTACCATTGATTCCTTCCGCGGTGCTGTAAGTTTTTCTTTGTATCAGTTCAAGTTACTTTAGATCTGCCCCTCCCATACATCCCCCCCCCCCCCCCAAATATCACGTTACTCTTGTTCTCCCCCCCCCCCAAACCCCAAAAATTTCAAGTCACTTTTGTTCTACCCCCCTCCCCCCAACCCATATCAATTCACGTTACTTTTGTTCTTCCCACCCCCACCCCAATATCAAGTCACTTTTGTTCTTCCCACCACCCCTCCCCCACCACCCCTCCCCCACCACCCAAAATATCAAGTTACTTTTGATCGTCCCCTACTATCAAATTATGTTCTACCCCCCCCCCCCTCCGATATTAATTCAAGTTAGTTGACTCCACCCTCCCCTCATTTTTTCTCATATTAATTCAGTTACTTTTTTTCCCCTACCTTCAGAATAAATCGAACAGCTGCAGTTTATGTTAGGAAAAAACAATCGATGTAAACTGGCCAATAATTGTTGTATTTAGCAACATAATTAAAATAATGCTTCACTTATCCCCATTGGATTATGGTCTACACATACACACGCTATAAGGGGGTCATCCATAAATGACGTCACACTTTTTTTGACGATTTATACCTCCCCCCCCCCTCCCCTCCGTCACACATCTTCACAAAAAGCCAGACACCCCCCTAAAATAACGTCACACCTCAGCCTACAACCCCCCCCCCCCCCACCTCAAAATTGCAGTTGAATTTTTCTTAAAACATCGATATTTTTCCAAAATCTTGTCTGAACTTTGTCAAAATAGAGTATTTCAATCAATTCCTAGTGCAATTTATTAAAACAGATTTCAAAACGCGAAATAACGTCTAAAATTCGTTTTCTAACATTGCTTTTTAGCGCAATTTCCATACTGACAATTGCGATTATTAATTCGTTATTTCTGGATGGATGGATGGATGGATGGATGGATGGATGGATGGATGGATGGATGGATGGATGGATGGATGGATGGATGGATGGATGGATGGATGGATGGATGGATGGATGGATGGATGGATGGATGGATGGATGGATGGATGGATGGATGGATGGATGGATGGATGGATGGATGGATGGATGGATGGATGGATGGATGGATGGATGGATAGATGGATGTGTGTCCGCAGCTTTAAGTCGTATCTCCTCCTCAACGAAGCAATATCGAGGACTAGTTCCAAAAGCAAATATGTTAAGAAAGTTTTGAGGATGATTGTGGGCTAAAAAAATTCCCGGAATTCCTTCCTGGATTTCCCGGAAAAGCCAAAAAACCTCGACAAAATGCAGTTTTTGGCCCATATCTCTGCAACCAGACCACTTAGCGACTTGAAACATTTACCAATCGATTCCTGTCGTAATTTAAAACAATATTGCCGAAGAAAGTTTTCAAAAATATCCTTTCGTTCGGTCACAAAAAATTAATTAAGGAAATTGCGCTTAAATTGTCACTATACTTTTTATTAACTTGTTTATAATGCAAAAGTGTGCCGTCGCAACTTTGAACCCCCCCCCCCTCCTCCCCCTCATCACACGCCGTCACAAAATTATGGACTCCCCCTCCCCCTCCGATTGTGACGTCATTTATGGACGACCCCTAACTTACTATAAGACTCGAAACTCATATCAAAGTACACACAACTCAATTTGTCAAGTCAATTCCATAGTAGATGTAGAAGTTCTGTATGCTATGTTTTTACTTGATTTTAGTCATATTATGAGTATTTTAATAAATAAATAAAGTGGGAGTGATCTCCCCTAAACTTTCTCAAATATTCTTATATAACACTACGGGGGATGGCAACTTTGGGTATGGTCATGATTTTTAATCAATTTTTAATTACTAAAACTTTTTAAAATAGAATAGAATCTCGTCGAAAAAAAAAAGAATTGCAAACCAAGAGAATGGCAAACAATATGTGTATAATAGTGTTATAATAGTGCAGAATATTATTATTGCTTTATAAATTCACGAGCCGACCCGCGGCGTATCATATGCCGCTATTTAGTTGTTTTATTTTCTACTTTTCAATAATTCATAATTTGTGAATTCGACAGTACCAATGCTGCCACTGAAAATATTTGCTTTAAAACACTATCAGTAAGTCGTTAAGGACGATAACCCCCCTCCTTTCCCCCAACCCCTACCCTACCCCCCCCCCCCCCCCCCCCGTGAAAGCAGCCTCCTCTTAGTTACCTCCCCTAAGTTAAAAATCGTTTCAAACTAAATTATCTGCCCCCAATAGCCGCCACTAAATCCGGCTCTACGATTGTAAACATTAAGCGTGAACCACAGCTCACCAGACCATGTAGGGGTGGGGTGGTAGGGAGCGCGCTTACAGCTTGTTTTCTAGCGTCTCCAAGAAGAAAATTATTGATACAGATAGATATGCGTGTTTTTTTGTTTTTTTTTTTACTTTTTTTTTTTGTTTTTTTGTTTTTTTTGTTGAGAAAACGGAAATAGCGTAATTTACTACTTCCGATCAATGGAAATTATTCAAAATTTGATAGAAGGCAGAGAATTTGATCTTTTACTTATATTTGAAATTTCGTTTATCCATCTGAAACAGTAGCCTACTAAATTTATAGGCTTTTGAAAAACCAAAAATAGAATAAGTTCCACTTTTGGTTATCGGAAATAGCTGAAAAGTTGAAAAAGAACTACAAATTTGATATAATACTTATATATGAAATTTCATCAACCTAGCTGTAACAGTACTCAAGGTATCGTGTTCACAGACATATATACACACATACATACATACATACATACACACACAGACAAACGTACACAATTGCAAAACTTTTTTCCAACTCAGGGAGGTGTAAATCTCGATTTAGATTTTTTTTGCACTATTACAATACTTCCTCTAAACTTCGTATACGAGAAAGTAAAAAGGTATTTTTTAAAAATAAATCATCTAATAATAGAGCCCTTTGTTGACTTTTCATAAAAAAAATAATTAAAATATTTAATATCAATTGGCCAACACTATAAACGAAATGAAATCTATACGGTTTTATTATAATAAATGAAAAAAATACTTTAAAAAATCAAAAGTTTTGAACAGATAAAGACATATCTTAAAGAAAATTGCATTATATTCTTGAACAGGTTTAGCTAGTTCATCTTGTCGACCCATTGTAATCTCTTAGTTTTTGTTTTGTGTAGTAACAATATTTTTTTAGAAAAGAGTTTTTTTGAAATATAAAGTAATTTGAGAAATATTAATTAGATTGTCTAACATACAATATGTAGGCCTGCGGCTAAAATAAAATATTTGACACTCCAAAAAATTTAAACACATTTTTTTATTTGATAACAACAAAAAAAAGTGCAGTCAACTTACCTAGGGTGAATTCGGAAAAAACTAGTCGTCTGCTTCTGTCGTTTGGAATTCCAAATCTCCGACCCAGTCGTCACACGATATATTCATGCGTGGTGAAGGCGAGGCGAATGTCACCATCTGATGACAGCCAAATGTCACTTGATAGGTCACATAAAAAACTAAAAAGTCACCAAAAACGTAGAGAAATTATCAATCAATAGATCTAATTAACTATTCGCATGTGTCTAATCTATTGATTAATTTTAGACGGGCCCATGCTCGTTCTCGTGTGATTCGGAGCGCTGAAGCAGGAGACTTGATTTTATCTTTTAACACAAGTATTAGCAGCACTGGTCTAGACTCTAGACGATAGGACGAGTTAGTACTTTGGGGCCCCTGATTTAACAAAGAGCTCCAACCACAATTCTCCATCGACCTCGGTTTTGGGCACACGTTAATTAAAGCCCGGCAGCCCTTGACTCTCCTTCCACCGTCCTTCCCCGAGACTGCCTGTATATATATATATATATATATAACAATGAACGCAGCATAATCTGTTGTAAAAAAAATTACATAATAATTCCTGGGACATTAATTAACACAAGCGAAAAGGGGAAATAATCAATATCTTAATATAAATATATACACATTTTATTACACATATCAAAACAAATCAATAATTACTTTAGAATCTAATAAAGTAGCTTAACACTATTCTTTTTTTTTTTCAAAAAATATTTTGTCTACAATCATAATTAAATATATTGTCATCATAAATGCTAAAGTATTACAGCATACTGAAAGTTTTTAAAATCAGAGTTGGTATAAAAGCCAGCTTTTCAATGTAAAAGTAAAACATCTATATACATAATTCTCTTCTGGGAGCCGTTAGAAAACAAGCTGCAAGCGCGCCTTACAGTCCCCTCTCTTCCTCTCTATCGCTACCACCCCCACCCCCTCACATGGTCTGTGAGCTGTGGTTCACGCTGTTTACATTTTACAATCATAGAGACGGGTTTGGTGACGGTTATTAGGGGCAGATAATTTAGTTTGAAACGATTTTAAACTTAGAGGAGGTAACTAAGAGAAGGCTGCGTGGGGGGGGGGGGTGGGGGGAAGGGGGGTTTAGTGTTTTTAAGAAAATATTTTCAATGACAGCATTGGTACTGTCGAATTCACAAATTATAAATTACTGAAACGTAGAAAAAATAACAACTAAATAGCGGCGTATGATACGCAGCGGGTCGGCTCGTTCGGAATAATAGCCTACATGTATCTTAAATATCGGTCTTACATTTAAGATCATGAAGTTTTTAACTAGCTACTGACTTTTTGTGTTCTTTAAAGTTAATTTTTTCACATAATGAGAAGGTATGGTTTAGATCACTGTATTGCTCACACACCATTTACTGGTAAATGCAAAATCAGAGATTTTCAAAAGCTATAATTCTGGCGGCATGGTACTTTGGTACATCATTACGCGTTTTCCCAAATGTACTTAACAGATCAGTTCGGGGTGGGTTGGGGGGGGGGGGGAGGAGGGGTTCAACTTCATTCACCACTGCCCGATCACTTTAGGTCAATTATCCAACCCAGCGAATACCTAGGAGTGACATTAATGTTACTCTACACAATTGTGGTGGTGAAGTGGGGTGGATAACCAACTCAGAGTGAACATTGCGTCAGTTTTTAGATGACTGTTCTAAACATTACATATTCAATTACGCATGCATACTGATTCAAAAATAGATTTAAATAAGTAGCGGATAATTAACTGTGCGATCAGTGTTAGTTTAAAATGAGTTGTTGTTTTTTAATACAAAATAAGCATTTTTCAAATATAATATAGATTTAGATCTAGTAAACCAAAATAATAATATAAAGTTGATACTGTTTCATATAATTTGTAATCTTAATAAATATCGCCCAAACTGTCATAATACTACTACTTCATCGTGACGACGTTGTTGACCATGTCAAAATTTCCCCACCGCTACGCAGTTCGCCCATAAGTAAATTTAAATAGAGGTGCCACATTAGTTGTATTTGTGTTTGTATTGTAATTTTTAAAAATAAATTACACGATTTAAACTATTTATATAAAGTTATTATGTTTGACGTTTTATATGTAACATTTTCTAATTCAATTATTCTTAAGTAAATACATTATACAGTTGCCCTAAACTTAACACCCATCTTGCCAAGTGGTACTACCCGTAGAGGTTTTTTAAACATTGCAAAGTATCGTAATGGTTATTTTTAGAATGACAAACTGATACAGCTGCTAATACGTGTTGTAAACGTTGACTCTACTTGTCTATTACTGTTATAATTAATTGCTGCATGAAATAAATCTTGTGATTTGCATAGATGTGCCGACCAAAGATAATTTTTTTTTTTAAATATCAATGTTTAAAACTTTGAGTTTTAAAAGTTTCCAAAAAGGCGCCACTTTGCTAAAAATGGCCAGAGGGGGAGCGGCCGCTCCCCCTGCTCCCCCATGCGTACGCTACTGATATATATATATATATATAGATGTGTGTGTGTGTTTGTGTGTGTGTGTGTGTGTACTTTAAATAGCAGAATTTATGGAATTAAAATGTAACTTTGAATAGTTATTTGCAATTGCGATTTTCCTTATTTATCTAGGACTACAATAATGATGGAAGGATTCTCATGACCTCGGTAATGTCTATAGGGAATAGTAAATTTCCAACTGTTATATTGAAATAATGTTGTTTAAGTAGAAAAGTAATATTATCAAAGACAACAGAAAATACGACACAAATCTTATAATAGTAATAGAACTGCCATATTTAATTCAACAACACAGTGTAGCACAGTCGTGATTTGTTTATATTTCTTTTCTTTGTTTTCTCAGCATGTTAATTATTTTAGGGTACCGATTCGTCTGTAGGACAGTCCTAATTCGTTTAATCAAATCCAATATATAAAATTAACACAGTCAAGATCTTAATGATTTTTAAAAAGGCTCACAGCAAAAATAACAAATAATAAAATAAATGTAGCTGTTTTAAACTAGTAAAGATGGATTCATCATTAGACTGAAACCTATGGTAAAGCCAACTTTAAATGTGTATCTTGTGGTCAAGATGGTTATGAAGGTAACCAACCAATGCTTCGTGTCCACTGAGGATGTTCTTTATCTCCCCACAACATACCCCCCCCCCCCCCTTCCAGAATATCTCTCCATCTTTCTAGGGTAAACACTGTGTCTCGGGTTGAGTGGTTTCAAAATGGCTGTTTTAGCTAGATCTACGTCATTTCTTTAAATAAAAATTAAGTTGTCGACTTCTATTTGAAAGATCAGGATGCAGTTAATGCGGATTGTAAACTCCTGTTGCAGCAAAATATCGGCACCCAGAGCAGAATGTTGATGCCCTTCCCACCCATCCACCCTTCTACTCACACACAAGCATTAGTAAAAAATTAGAATTACCTTTGACCATTCTCTTCTTGACATAGTCCACAGCAGTTAGCATATATCAAGTCAAGGCTCCAATACATTAGCCATAAGTCGAATACAAACTGAAGCAATAAGGATCAATAGGAAGCAGATTCAAAGTTTAAAAAATATACAATACACGACTCGTGAAACGTTACGTGTTTTAAAATGTAGATCTATAAAATACTTTGTGGTTAGGCTTGTATGTATTCGCTGCTTACCATTCTTTTTCTATTAATTTTAATTTCCAACACGCGTGATTAGTTATTAAGCATTAGATCGCTTGAAGTAAGGTTTAATGCATTCCAAGCAACTTTACTAGAAACATTTCTTGTCTCCAATATTTTTTCTATATTTATCAAAATTCTAGTTAAATTCAGTGCACATGCCTGGCCCCTCGGTTGTTCTATTTTTAGAATAGCTCCTCCGTGCCTTCTATTCTAGGTCTTGCTGTGTGAATTTTCACTAAGATGGGTATTAAATTTGAACCTAGAAAGCTAGGCTAGAACTTATTTGAATTTTGACAGGACGCCTCATTCTTTTTTTATAGAATTCTGGAGGATGGTTACGATTTCAGAACAAAAAGAGATGGGGGTCAAAATTGTAAAGTTTAAAATTCTTAATTTGAAATCGTTGAGAAGCGAACGATTTAACCCTTTGAATACCATAACCCATTTTGTTTTGTTATGCATGTTAACTATAATAATCAAATCATTTAATGACAACACACTATAGTTTGATTAATAAATCTAACTTGTCAAAACTCCAAATAACATGCCAGCGTCCATATGGTTTTTTAAATAGGTGTTAAACAGCTTTAAATAAACCATTATAAAATCACGAAAAACAAATCCCGTTTGTTTTTATCTTAGCATGAAATGGTGAAAAAGAAAATAATGGATGTCATGCCCTTCAACTTGTTCTTTAGCAGTCCGGTCTCTCTGTAAGTGTTCTCTTGTCCTCTTGTTTGCTCCTGCTGCCTAGTGAAGTCATTGATGTGCATCTTGTCGTAGGCGCCCGGTACCCTAGAGGTTTAGTCGTTCACTTCTCAGACTAGAGATCGAATACAACTCGGGAAAGGTTCACTGGCTCACTTACTGAACGACTTATCCTCTAAGATTAGCTCGTACATCTCCGTTAGAGGGTGCCACTCTTTAGCTCGATGTCAAGCAGGATAATCCTAAACCTCCCCCGAATTTAACGTAACAGCAATGTCTTAGCTCCAATAACGTAATGATAAATTTTAAATGACAAAAATAAATCGTGCTTGACAAAACGACCACTTGGTACCCCCTAGCGGCATTGTACTGTTAATTGAAAGCTCTGGCGACGTCAGCAAAATTCTAATAAGCCAAAAGATAAATTTACTACCCATCTTTAAAGATCAAGTTAAACTGAACATCAATTGCTTCACTGCTTTTTCCTGGAGTTTATTTTTTTTTAAAGTTTGACTTACGTTCACCGTGTTAAAGTTTGTTTGTTGAAAGCTCCGATAGTTGTTCGAACTTCGGCAGGAAAATAGTAAAAACTATCTACAGATTTTGTCAATATACTTGACAATATACTTCCTTTAGGCTTTTGACAATATACTTCCTTTAAGCTTTTGACAATATACTTCCTTTAGGCTTTTGACAATATACTTCTTTTAAGCTTTTGACAATATACTTCCTTTAGACTTTTGACAATATACTTCCTTTAGACTTTTGACAATATACTTCTTTTAGACTTTTGACAATATACTTCCTTTAGACTTTTGACAATAAACTTTCCTTTAGACTAAATGAGCTCACTCACTGATTGACTAAACATCCACGACAGATTGAATGTCAGTTTAACCTTTAAAGAGGGTCATGTGGATATTAAGTCAAATTCTAATTATTGCAAATATGTTTATCTCTCTATCTTTGTATGAATTAATTGAATGTATTGATCATTACTGTATTTCAGACCAGTCCCAAAAGTCGAGGTGAGTTTATGTGCTTTTGTTTTTGTTTACTTGTTTTTGGTTGTTTGTTTGTTTGCTTTGCATTACAAATTTCATGATTGTTGAGTTCAAGTTCAAGGTGAATTGATCAACTATTGAGCTGATCAACTGTTGAACTGGTTAACTATTGACGTTCAAAATGTTGAACTGATCAACTTTTGAACTGATCAACTTTTGAACTGATCAACTATTAAACTGATCAACCGTTGAACTGATCAGCTGAGGAACTGATCAACTGTTGAACTGATTACCCATTGACATTATCAACTGTTGAACTGATCAATCGTTGAACTGATCAACTATTGAACTGATCAACCGTTGAACTGATCAAGTGTTGAACTGATCAACTGTTGAACTGATTAACTATTGACATGATCAACTGTTGAACTGATCAACTATTGAACTGATTAACTATTGAACTGATCAAGCTTTGAACTGATCAACTGTTGAACTGATCAACTGTTGAACTGATCAACTGTTGAACTGGTTAACTATTGACCTTCAAAATGTTGAACTGATCAGCTGTTGAACTGATCAACTGTTGAACTGATCAACTGTTGAACTGATCAACTGTTGAACTGATCAACTGTTGAACTGATCAACTGTTGAACTATCTTTCTCAATAAGAAATCAATCCATTCTTTTCTATTTGCTAGATAGGACAGGTTTAAACATAGAATAACGTGGAGCTAATGTACAAAGGCCTATATCATGTTTTGGTTTAGTTTAAACCACTACTGCTTGCATGGAACTGTTTAGTTAGCAGTTCATCTCTAAGACATTATTTCCGCTTAGGCGGGAGTGTGTGAATTTAGTGATCAACTTTTTAATCAAATCGAAGTAAATTTTTCGTGGTATCAGAAAATCGACTTAGCTTTAAAAATTCACAAAATAAAGTAGATTCTATGGTGTAGCTTACATAGTCTAACATTGAACAAGTTGATTTGTTAAATTTTTATGACTTCTTTATCCGCGGAATATGTTATGCCATTTCATTTTTGTTCTAGAATTTCTGTTGTATCGCCGCCTAAGGTTTCATCTATATCTTTACCTTTAAGAAAATCAGTGTTGTTTTGAATGTGAACTTCTATTCACTGATTGGTTGAATATTCTTAAATAACACTACAGGGAAGGCAACTCGGGAAATAGACATGATATTTAATCAAATTTTTTAATTACTTTAACTTTTAAATGTAGAATAGAATCTTGTAGAAACAATGAATTGCGCACCATGTGAACAGCAAACAGTCAGGACTACTAGCATTTTATAAATTCATATGCGGTTGGTTTTTTTTTTCGATATTGGAAATAGCGTAAAGTACTAGATCTATATCCGGTAAACTGAAATTACTCAAAATTTCACAGAAAGCAGAGAAATAGATATTTTACTTATATATATATATATATAATATATATATATATATATATATATATATATATATATATAATATATATATATATATATATATATATATATATATATATATATATATATATATATATATATATATATATATATATATATATATATATATGTGTGTGTGTGTGTGTGTGTGTGTGTTAGTGTGTGTGTGTGAAATTTCGTCTAACTATCTGAAACAGTATTCAAGTTATAGGCTTTTGAAAAACCAAAAGTACAATAAGTTCCACTTCCGGTTACCGGAAATCGCTGAAAAGTTGATACAGAACTACAAATTTGATATAATACTTATATATGAAATGTCATCAACCTAGCTGTAACGTTTTATCGTGTTACACACACATACACACACACAGAGAGACATACGGGTTAAATTGCAAAATTATGGTTTTCCGATACTAGGAGGTGTAAACGTCGAGATTTGTAAAAATCTCGATTTCGATTTTTTTGCACGATTACAATAATTTTTTTATTATACGAGAAAGTAAAAAGGAGGACATTTTGATGTAGTCTAGAAGAGAGGGTAAACCTGAATCCTTACATTTATCTTTCCCAGCAGATCTCGATTTATTGCGTGGGAAATCTGATCAGCATTGTTCATGCAGACATTTCTTTGTAAGCGTTTCCTTTTCTTCTCGTCACAACAGCATTGTATTCCAGAAATCGCACCCAACACTTACATTTTTGGACACTGTATCAAATGTTTTAAATGTAATTATTTACTTATTTTTTTGTGTGCAGAAGGAAGCGTCTTTAGTAACTCAGGAGGAAATACGGCACAATAAAAGGTGTCGCGCCTTCTCGGAGGCCCACAAGCCGAAGAACTTGCTCAAAGACCAGCATTTTGGTACCGACGTATGAGGCGGCATCTTCTTGTAATCGCCATGTTTGTCTTTGGAATTGTTCTAGTTCTATGCCAGCTTTATGTTTCACAACTTTGACTAGATTCAACTATCTATGTTAACATAAAGACGTTAAGTAGATTGGACTATCTATGTTAACAAATTGACGTTTAAATTGGACTATCTGTGTTAACAAATTGACGTTTAGATTGGACTATCTATGTTAACAAATTGACGTTTAGATTGGACTATCTATGTTAACATAGAGACGTTGAGTAGATTGGACTATCTATGTTAACAAAGAGACGTTTAGAATGGACTATCTGTGTTAACAAATTGACGTTTAGATTGGACTATGTTAACAAAAAGACGTTTAGATTGGACTATCTATGTTAACAAGGTGACGTTTAGATTGGACTATCTATGTTAACAAAGAGACATTTAGATTGGACTATCTGTGTTAACAAAGAGACATTTAGAATGTACTATCTATGTTAACAAAGAGACATTTAGAATGTACTATCTATGTTAACAAAGTGACGTTTAGATTGGACTATCTATGTTAACAAAGAGACGTTTAGGTTGGACTATCTGTGTTAACAAAGAGACGTTGAGTAGATTGGTCTATCTTAACAAAGAGACCGAGGCAGATCGTTTTATTCTCTTACCTCTGTTAGTTGTCTTTTAATCTCGCTTGTGTAACATTGAGAACGTTGATAACAATCATATACGACCTCCCCCCACCCACCCACCCCATCCACCACCAATCCAGTAACTATCTTGAGAAACTATCAATAGGAGTGGCCTAGCGGTAGAGAGCTAGACTGCTAACCCGTAAGTCTCGACTTCGAATCCGGGTTCAAGTCAGGAGAACGTCACTGAGTCCACCCAACTCTAATGGGTACCTAACTCACGTTAGGGAAAGTAAAGGCGGCTGGGCATAGTGCTGACCACACTATCTCTTCATATGCATAGGTCACAGAAACAGGTGAACTTTACTTGCTCAACTGACATTCAGGTTTGGAAGCAGCACTTAAATACTATCATCATTCGTACACAAATCTTAATATTGGATTTTGACTTAACCTTCCCCCCCCCCCCCCCTAAGATTCACAGCAATCCCCCCCCCCCCCTACTTACAACGTGGAGTCTGGTGGATTACAAACAAAAACGATTTATTTACCAGCTAGGATTCCTTAGCCTGTTATTTAAAACGTAAACATGTCTCCTAGTTCCTTCTTTGAAGCTGCATGGAATTGATTTAGTTCCCAAAAACGTTGACTGCCTTACAAATTTATCATTTGTTTTAAATAACAAAAAAAAGTCGTTTGAAAATCACATTTAGTAAACGTATTTTTTATACAATTTTTTTTATCATACTTGAACGTGTTTGAATGTTTGTTGTATGCGACATGCACGTCATACATCAAAGCACAATGCTGCATGGCATTTCCTCGGGTTAACTCTCCTAAATGGTGTTAAAAAAATGTCTGGAAAAATATCGAGTTTGCTATGTGTAAATAAATGAGAAAACTAACACGCCACAAAAATCTTGGACAAAACCTAAATAAATGAGAAAACTAACACGCCACAAAAATCTTGGACAAAACCTAACAGTTCGGAGCCTTGTTAGACAAGGCATTAAAAGAAGGCGTCGTTAAAAAGCAATTTTATTTACAACGGAAACGTTTTAGTTGAGCAAAATGCCCAGGTAGTAAAAGATTTCATTCAGGTGTGTTTAAAAAATTAATGGACAAGGTGTAAGATTGTTTACACCTCGTCTGCGCATTGGTGATGAATTGCCCCCCCCCCCCCCCCCCCTCTTTACTGAACAAGTCCTCGCGTCATAACAAAGTGATAAACAACTCACACTTGTAAACAAATGTCACGTGGTATCTTGCTACCGAGATTTCCGGTCTACGTCTGTCGTCTTTTAGAGCTAGCTTTGACGGTACCGGTCCTATATTTGCTGCAGCTATCCCTGCAGCCAGTCCTAGCCTAGCTGCAGCTAACCCTGACTGTTGCCAGTCAAAACTCCATCCCATATCGTTTGTTGTGGCTGCCTTGAACTCTGGATAGTGTAAAACAGCGAGTGTGAAATGTTGGGTCGTGTGAAAACCTTGTAGACTTTGTGTCCTGACCACTCGGGTGTTTAACCGCTTGTAGGACCTGTAATATGTAGGACTTGTAGGACCTATAATGTGTAGGACCAGTAATATGTAGGACTTTTAGGACCAGTTTTGTGTAGGACATGTAGGACCTGTAATGTGTAGGACATGTAGGACCAATAATATGTAGGACCAATAATGTGTAGGACATGTTGGACCAATAATGTGTAGGACATGTAGGACCTGTAATATGTAGGACTTGTAGGACCTGTAATGTGTAGGACCAGTAATATGTAGGACTTTTAAGACCAGTTTTGTGTAGGACATGTAGGACCTGTAATGTGTAGGACATGTAGGACCAATAATGTGCAGGACATGTAGGACCAATAATGTGTAGGACCAGTAATGTGTAGGACATGTAGGACCAATAATGTGTAGGACCAATAATGTGTAGGACATGTAGGACCAATAATGTGTAGGACCAATAATGTGTAGGACATGTAGGACCAATAATGTGTAGGACATGTAGGACCAGTAATATGTAGGACTTGTAGGACCAGTAATGTGTAGGACATGTAGGACCTGTAATGTGTAGGACATGTAGGATCTGTAATGTGTAGGACATGTAGGACCTGTAATGTGTAGGACATGTAGGACCTCTTCAAATGTATAACATATAGGGCTACTCGAATGTATGACACATAAGACCGTTAAAGTGCACGACCTAGGAGCACAAAAGTGCATGACTTTGGAGCATTATGTGCATGACTTAAGAACACAAAAGTGCATGACTTAGACGCACAAAGGTGCATGACTTAGGACCACCAAATTGCATGACTTAGGACCACCAAAGTGCATGACTTAGGACCACCAAAGTGCATGACTTAGGACCACAAAAGTGCATGACTTAGGACCACAAAAGTGCATCAGGAAGTTGATGTTAACTTGCTGTAACCTCCCAGGACAATGTGTCCACGACTTACACAACGTCTACCTGTGTTCACTGTTGCATTGATGTCCAATACATTTAGAAAAAAACAATAATGTCAGAGTTGTACATTTTTTTTATACATCCCTTGTTGTGTTTAAAGTTTGTTTGATTCTTTTAAAACTTAGGTAACGCTTGATTTACTATTTAAATGTCAAACAACCCGTACAGTGAAAGGTCGTGCGGTCAAACAACCCGCACAGTGAAAGGTCGTGCGGTCCAACAACCCGTACAGTGAAAGGTCGTGTGGTCAAACAACCCGCACAGTGAAAGGTCATGTGGTCGAACAACCCGTACAGTGAAAGGTCATATGGTCGAACAACCCGTACAGTGAAAGGTCATGTGGTCGATCAACCCGTACAGTGAAAGGTCGTGCGGTCCAACAACCCGTACAGTGAAAGGTCATGTGGTCGAACAACCCGTACAGTGAAAGGTCGTGTGGTTGAACAACCCGTACAGTGAAAGGTCGTGTGGTTGAACAACCCGTACAGTGAAAGGTCGTGTGGTTGAACAACCCGTCCAGTGAAAGGTCATGTGGTCGAACTAACAGTACATTGAAAGGTCATATGGTCGAACAACCCGTACAGTGAAAGGTCATGTGGTTGAATAACCCGTACAGTGAAAGGTCATGTGGTCGAACTACCTGTACAGTGAAAGGTCATGTGGTCGAACAACCCGTACAGTGAAAGGTCATGTGGTCGAACAACCCGTACAGTGAAAGGTCATGTGGTCGAACAACCCGTACAGTGAAAGGTCATGTGGTCGAACAACCCGTACAGTGAATCACCAGGGTCGAAACATCAGGAGTCGAACTATTCGGGGTGAAAACTTCGATCCTAGCTACGAATTGTCTCGAGTTCCGATCCCGGGCTGACTCTGATTGCCTCCCGACTTTGGGGAAAGTAAATGCAGCTGTCTGTCTGTCTGTCTGTCTGTCAACACATTAACTTGAGCACCGTGTCAGTTAGGCTGACAAAATCTCATACCTTAGTAGGCTTATGTATGAGATGTGTAGTTGTCTTTCAACTTCTGGACGATTCAGTAGCCGGATGTGGTACATACTCTACTTCCGGTTTCTCATAAGTTGATAAATTGAGTAAAGTAAAAAAAATGAAAAATGAAAAAGGGACTTAAAAAGGCTTTAAAGTACTTTATTAAAAAATAATGTAAAAGTTAACCATTTCATTTAGTATCATCCAAATAAATTTAAGAATTATTTCTAGAAAGTTATGGTACAATTTAGTAGTACAAACAAACAGAAACTACTCGAAGATGAGTACAACGGTACATACACTCAGAGTAAGTAGGTCAACATCGGTGTCACGTGGTATTAGAAATAAATTACAACCAACAGGGAAAATGTACAGCCAAAACAAACAAAAAAACAATCTGAAACATGGAGTGAGTGAACCACTCTCTCAAAAGGCTTGAAACGTCGATGTAATCATACTAAAAAAATTTTAATTTAAATATGGCAAGTGATACAATTATAGTTACATTTTTTAAACTTAAAGCCGTTTGGGAACCATATTTACACTCATTTTCATATTTTCGTATTGATTATAAGCAGTTGAAAAGCCGTTTAAAATTATTTTATCACTTCAATTTTTTTTTAAATCGCCCTCAACTCCTCCTTCAAGTCAACCGGAGTGGCCAGGGAAAGTAAAACAATGAAAGTCACAATTGTTTTCCATGATAAAATACACAAGAGCAGTCAATGATGTATAACCTAGTATTGTATTTACATTAAATAATATGACATCCCCAATCACCACAACACCCTTACTCTACTAATCCAAATTAAAAAATAAAAGTGTTAGCTAAATTACTATTTTATTACAAGTAATTATTTAAATTTAAATATTTCTAGCCTTATTAAAACCGGAAGACATATTCAAATTTGGTTGAAAAATATGCTTTCTGGCAATAACAATTCGGAACCAGCTTTTCAAGCCTATCTAATTCAGTCAAAAACATATACTCGTGAGTTGAATGTTTAGATCTAGCGTGCACACGATTTATCCAATGTTTTCGGGGTAAATAAAAATGCTGAAACACATTAGAATAACCTGTTATTTAAAAACCTATCTATTAAGTGCTTGACGTAAACGTGAATCGACGAAAGAAAAAATGCCAAATCCCGTTCTACAGCCAAAACAACGTTTCAGGATTATTTATTTAGGTGTTATTATTTTAGCTTCTTCTTTTATTTTCGCGTTAAAAAATGTTTACATACAGCTCATAAAGTTTTATAAAACTTTTAAAAAGTCAAAGAACTAACAATTGTCATGTAAAAGGAAATAAAGATTAAACAATGGCAGTTGAAAAACAAGTTCTATTTTTATAACCAACCTTACAACTACGAACTATCTCTTTTGAGAGATGATGATAATGAAGAAATAAATAAAAACATCCATTTAAACCCATCGTATTTAGACTGACACCTGTTCATACAGACGGACAGACAGACATTAACAATAATTTTTTTTTAAAATCTATTTACAGTCACAAGTGTAGGCACGATGAGACAGACACTCTTAATTAGACACAGACCGGCACACAGACAGACACACATACGTTAAGACATAGACCGACACACAGACACACATACAGACACACAGACGTTAAGACACAGACCGACACACATACAGACACACAGACGTTAAGACATAGACCGACACACAGACAGACACACAGACGTTAAGACAGAGACTGACAATTGTAAAACCCAATATGCCGAATGAGAGCCAGGCCGTATTGAAGTTGCCAACGACAACCAACTTCATCATTAAACACACGGCCTTACACCAGACCCACACCACACAATCCTCACTAGACCCACATCACACAACCCACACTAGACCCACATCACAACCCTCACCATCCCACACACGAGTTAGATCTTACATTGCAACACAAAAATTTATGCGGCTTCATACAAGTTTCATGTCCACAAAATTATTGGAATTTCAGCTTTCCCCTCCCTCTTCTTCGCCTTTAAAGTTTCTTTCAGGCACGTCTATCCCCGCCCTCCCCCCCCCCCCCCCCCCCCCCGAAATGAAAAATAAGTTGTAATTTATAATATACTTTAACCAGAGGTCGCCCCCGTCGTCCACGAAAATGTTAAGACCTCTACTTCACCTGTATAAGACCTCTACTTCACCTTTATGAGACCTCTACTTCACCTTTAAAGCATGCTCACCCCATAGGTCCACGCTTTACAAGTAGCGATACGAAGACTTAATTACTCGTTGACCATATAATTACCAGCTCTGCTTTAAAATGAATGAACTTCTTGAGCAGATGAGACGTAACACAAACCTTGCGTCTGTTATTTAAGAAAAGACAGCATGAAGTTAAATGTAACGTGTGGACGTCCATATTGTCCAGAACCCACAGTATAAACTCTAAGCTAACATTTAACTCTAACCATAGAATAAACACTGCCAAATTTCTGAGGGTGATCTAACCAAGCAAATGCTACTGTCTAACTATTTGAACTTAACCACACCCAAAATGAAATACCACCATTTAACGTACACATATCACATGCTTTCATATCAAGCACAAAAAATGACGTAAACAAATTAAAAGTTTAAAAAAAAAATAATTCATCATCACTTGTATCTTACACATCTCGCATCAACAAGACAAACAACTCTCAAGAGTTATCTGCCGACATACGTCATAGACAGCCAGAGACACATCAAAATGGCGGCTGTCTGACTGACCACGTGACCTGCGCGGTTACGGTCCGCTGGTTTTGTGTCGTCATCAGCGCCTAAACATGCCGTGGATCCGCTCTCGCTTGCCTCCACTGAAGTCGTGTCCATCTTGTCCAATTTCTTCTCCAGTGTTAAATAGATGTTGATGTTTGAGATTTTTCCTGTCTCGTTTTTCACCACACGATCCACTGTGACGTTCTGGAGATCCCATTCTTGGTTACTGAAGGAATCTAAACATTCGTACACAGGGTTATTTCCTAGACGGTGCATTTCTCTTTGTCAATACACACACATACGTACACACACACACACACACACACACACACACACACACACACACATATATATATATATATATATATATATATATATATATATATATATATATATATATATATATATATATATATATATATATATATTATAAATTAGATTAAATTATTAATTAGGTCTTATGCAATGCAGTGTGAGTTCACTAAACATTACACCACATATTACATCACACATTACACCATACATTAGACCACAATTACACGACAAACTACACCCCACATTACCCCACAAATTACACCACACATTACACCACACATTACACCACATATTACACCACATTACACCACACATTAAACCACAATACACCACACATTACACCACTTTACACCACACATTACACCAAACAATACACCACACATTACACCACACATTACACCACACAATACACCACACATTTCACCACACATTTCACCACACATTACACCACACATTACACCACACATTACACCACATTACACCACATTACACCACATTACACCACACATTACACCACATTACACCACACATTACACCACACATTACACCACACATTACACCACACATTACACCACACATTACACCACACATTACACCACACATTACACCTTACATTACACCACATTACACCACATTACACCACATTACACCACACATTACACCACACATTACACCACACATTACTCCACACATTACACCACACATTACACCACACATTACACCACATTACACCACATTACACCACATTACACCACACATTACATCGCACATTACACCACATTACACCACATTACACCACATTACACCACACATTACATCGCACATTACACCACACATTACACCACGCATTACATCACACATTACACCACACATTACACCACACATTACACCACACATTACACCACACATTACACCACACATTACACCACACATTACACCACACATTACACCACGCATTACACCACGAATTACACCACACATTACACCACACATTACACCACACATTACACCACACATTACACCACACATTACACCACGCATTACACCACGCATTACACCACACATTACACCACACATTACACCACACATTACACCACACATTACACCACACATTACACCACATTACACCACACATTACACCACATTACACCACATTACACCACACATTACACCACACATTACACCACACATTACACCACACATTACACCACACATTACACCACACATTACACCACACATTACACCACATATTACACAACACATTACACCACACATTACACCACATATTACACAACACATTACACCACACATTACACCACACATTACACCACACATTACACCACACATTACACCATACATTACACCACATATTACACAACACATTACACGACACATTACACCACACATTACACCACACATTACACCACACATTACACCACACATTACACCACACATTACACGACACATTACACCACACATTACACCACACATTACACCAAATATTACACCACATTACACCACACATTACACCACACATTACACCACCCATTACACCACCCATTACACCACACAAAACAATACATACCTGAGATGTTGAAGCTGGCGCTCTCTGAAAAAAATCGATCTCTTTGATTGCCTTGACTGTTGCTCAAAAAACCAATCGAGATTTGACACTCTTGGTTGATTGCGTCCAGGTTTGTGGCGCAGAATGTCGTCACTTCCTGTTCAATATATATATATATATATATATATATATATATATATATATATATATATATATATATATATATATATATATATATATATAAAACGTAAACAAGGGCAATCTATCACCTATACAACAAGGTATTTATTTTGACACACCTACAAACGTCAACATTAGGCCGTTAATTACACGTGTCAACTTTTTAAAAAAAATTGTTGATAAACACTGAAAGATTGGATGCACTCAGCTAGGGCTAACTGTAAGGCAGGTCTATGAACGGGTGCTTGGGTTAGGTCAGCCTTAGGTCAGCCTTAGGTCAGCCTTAGGTCACCCTTAGGTCACCCTTAGGTCACCCTTAGGTCAGCCTTAGGTCACCCTTAGGTCACCCTTAGGTCAGCCTTAGGTCAGCCTTAGGTCATCCTTAGGTCAGCCTTAGGTCAGCCTTAGGTCAGCCTTAGGTCAGCCTTAGGTCAGCCTTAGGTCAGCCTTAGGTCAGCCTTAGGTCATCCTTAGGTCAGCCTTAGGTCAGCCTTAGGTCAGCCTTAGGTCAGCCTTAGGTCAGGCCACTGGCCTTATGACCGTAAGCTTGCGGCCAGTCAAGTGAGTTATGGAGTGGATGAAGGCAGCCCGCCTCTGACTTGGTCACTCATCTTTTGCCGTTTTTACCCAAGACACATGAGGCAGATGAAGTAGAGTTCATCTGTTTCAGTGACCTCGGCATACAGAAGGATAGCATGGTCAGCACTATGCCCAGCCGCTTTGGTTCCCCTAACGTGAGCCAGGTACCCATAAAAGCTGGATAGACTCAGGGACGTCCTAGAGACTCGGGCCCGGGATTTGAACTCGAGACTTTTGACGTATGCTCTAACCTCCTACTACGCCGTCCGTCTGTTCATTTTGATTCCTATTAAAAATGTTTGACGTACAGTTAGTAGCTCTCTACTCAAAAGTTTAGATCAACTACACAGAAAATGCTGACATCACCTCTTTTTGCGTCAGGACAACTTTACCGCTGCTGTAAATCATGACGTGGTTGTGGAACATCGATCTAGTCGGCAGCACTCTAAAATCACATGGTACAGTTTGTTTACATATTATACAAACATCAGAAAAAATGGGGAAAAACTAAGTAGAAAAATTTATATTTAAATTTTAAACAGCCAAACAAACTTAAGTAAAACATGTGGTATCCATTTTACCTAGTATTAGTATCAAATCTTTTTACATTAGAGTTTACACTCTAGAAAAATGCTCTTAAAGCTGCAGTCTTCAAAAATTTTTATCAGGGGAGACTAATCTTAACAGGAGAGGCTAATCTGAATAGATGTGAGGGGAGGTGTTTTTGGGGAGATATAATATACCATCATGTAGATACATGGATACATTCAACTCAAGGAGAACGCCTCTTCTTATTTATACCTGGTGGAATCAAACACAAGTCCAATTCTTTTTTACAAACACAAATCTGTCTCCTACTCCTATCTAACTAATCTTCAGTCCGACTCAACGATCGCCTAACAATATCTAACTACAACTGCTTCCTAATCACGTCTAATCTCTACTCAACCCTTCTCTAATGCTACCTATCTCTGACTGCCCATAAGTCATGGTCAGCTGACCGTCGCACGTGACCGGTCATCTCCTGCTACAATTCTATTGGTTCTCCGTGCCTGACCAATGTATACCTGATCTACCTATTCTATTCTCGCCTGCTTAACCTCCGACCTAATTATAACAAGCGTCATCACAATAGGGGAAACACATTTTATCAGGGGCAGAGCCGGCGTTAGGGGGTGGCGAACGGGGCGGTCGCCATAGGCCCCGCGCTTGAAGGGGCCCCGCGCTTCAGCAATGTCATTGTTATCTGAATTAGTTCGTAAACTTAAAAAAAATTGTTGCTGAATTCAATTGGGAAAAACTAAATGGTCGAATGCCGACGTTGTTGATTGTTATAACTGAGGCCACGGTTGATGTTGGTGAGTCCCACCTGAACTGGGACAGGCCGTAATTCGATACAAAAATAGTGTCACGCCTTCCCTTTGTGTAGTGTACGGTCGCCTGGCTTTTGACTTGAGCTAACTGGAGATGGCGGTCGAGAATTAGCCCAAGACGTAAAGAGATACCCTATTGTATGCGGACACATGAAGACGTCCTTTTAGTGAGCAGACGGGATGTCTCTAGTAGACCGTTAGTGACCTGATGAACTCTAGTCCTTACATTCTAGTGGTAGATATCGTATTATGTCGTATATGTACAGTGTTTCTTCCAGACTTTTTTCTCCAGGGGGGAGGGGCACTTGAAATTTTCGGGGGGGGGGGGGGGGAGAGGGGCAGTAGATTTTCTTCGCCCCCCCCCCCCCCCCCCCCGAAGAGATGCCTGGAAGAAACTCTATATGTAGGCCCACTTGTCTTGGTATAACAAAGTTAACATTCAGTTGCGTGCAGAGGGGTGGGAGGAGGGCGACGAGGGGGGGGGGGGCGCCTTAGGATCTATATCAGGCGGCATTAAACAGAGTGATTTATTATTATTTTTTGGAAGAAAGTTAAAACTGTTGTTATGTTGCGTCACCTTAAGGATTCACCCGTTCAATAATTAAGACAATAATGTTTTTGGTTTTAAAATAGTGTATGAATTCTAAACAAATTTTGAAGTCTATACTGTTTTGACACATCAGGCCGAGTTCGCTGTATTGTAAACTTTATTTTCCTAATTATTCGGCACGTGATTAAATTTTCTTAAGTGATTTGGTATGAATTACATAACTATTAAAAGTGATTTAATATCTTAGCAAAGGAAAAAAACTACGAACATTGGGTCAATACATGGCAGAGATAAAATCTGTTATTATAGTGGAAAGTTTGACATTAGCTTATAAACTCCAAAACATTTGTGTTATTATGTGTACATCACATTATATAGGCCTTTATATATATATATATATATATATATATATATATATATATATATATATATATATATATATATATATATATATATATATATATATATATATATATTATATACATATATATATATATATATATATATATATATATATAATGGAAAGGCCCCGCGCGGATGGTTGGCCCTAGGCCCCGCGTATTCCTAACGCCGGCTCTGATCAGGGGAGACTAATCTAATTAAGGGTGGGGGGGGGGGGGGAAGAGAGAGAGACTAATCTAAAAAGTAGAAACAAATCTGCATTAACGCGGGAGAAGAGTCTTAACAGGGGAGACGAACATCTTGTGTTAAATCAAAGGGAAAGCAGCCCGAAACAACGAGATAAACAAGGAAGGGGAGACAAGTAAACTCAGGGAAGAAATACTCACGCGTTTGTGTAGACAATGTCCGGTGTCCAGACACTGTTGGTCAAGCTCATGATACGGTCAACTCTATCCTGGTACCACACCAGTCGGCCGTCAGTCCAGCTCTGGGGAGGTTAGGGAGGAGGTTAGTTGTCATATGTGTCACGAGTTGTCATCTATGTCACAAGTTGACATCTATGTCACAAGGTGTCATCTATGTCACAAGGTGTCATCTATGTCACAAGGTGTCATCTATGTCACAAGGTGTCATCTATGTCACAATTTGTCATCTATGTCACAAGTTGACATCTATGTCACAAGGTGGCATCTATGTCACAAGGTGTCATCTATGTCACAAGGTGTCATCTATGTCACAAGGTGTCATCTATGTCACAAGGTGTCATCTATGTCACAAGGTGTCATCTATGTCACAATTTGTCATCTATGTCACAAGTTGACATCTATGTCACAAGGTGTCATCTATGTCACAAGGTGTCATCTATGTCACAAGGTGTCATCTATGTCACAATTTGTCATCTATGTCACAAGTTGACATCTATGTCACAAGGTGTCATCTATGTCACAAGGTGTCATCTATGTCACAAGGTGTCATCTATGTCACAATTTGTCATCTATGTCACAATTTGTCATCTATGTCACAAGGTGTCATCTGTGTCACAATTTGTCATCTATGTCAGAAATCGTCATCTATGTCTAAAATCGTCATCTATGTCACAAGTTGTCATCTATGTCACAAGTTGTCATCTATGTCACACGATGTTATCTATCTCACAAGTTGTCAACTATGCAGGTTGTAAATTATCTATGTAGAATGTTAGTTGTCATCTAACTTGGTTGTAAGTTGTCATCAATGTTGACGGC